>NC_143013.1:46617139-46782139 GCF_055824585.1 Amblyomma mixtum
AAGACAGGGGGATTTCGTAGACAACCCCTTCAGCACATTTCACGAACGAGCTCCTGTGTTTTGTTCCGAACGAGCTCCTGTGCATGCCCTCACAAAATGCGGGACAGTTTTAATCACCAATTGGCTAGGCTTTTTGCAGCCGGGTTCCCCCGTTCGCTCGTGACTGCGGTGGTTGAACGTCTCCTAAACAAGACAAAGAATAGTACTGGCAGAGCTAGGCCAGAGGTCCCTCGAGAAGAGGTAAGACCAGTGGTGGTGCCATACGTGCATCGTGTGGCCCATAATTTGAAGAAAGTTGCCAGCCGCCATGCTGTACGGCTCGCCTTTTCGGCACCGAGAAAACTAGGTGGCCTTTGCTCCCGTACTGATAAAGACAACACCAAGGAACGAGGCTGCGGAAGGCTGCACAGGAGCCCGTTCGTGAAATGTGCTGAAGGGGTTGTCTACGAAATCCCCCTGTCTTTCGGGCACTCCTACATAGGTCAGACAGGCAGGTGCCTGAATGAGCGAACGAGGGAACATGAGAGAAACGTAGAGCAGAAAAAGGAAGGCACACATCTAACTAAGCACATTAGTAAGTGCCCGTCCCGCAATTGTGAGCCATGCTTCACTGATGTGCGCATTCTGGGCAACAGCAATGACACTACTGCTAGGGAAGTGACAGAAGCGTTTTTTATCAAAAAGAAAGGCGACATGTGCGTAAGCGACACATCAGTTGTATTGTTTAACTGTGAAAAGAAATTCCTGGAGCGCGCCTTATCATGTCGTTCTTGAGCTTTAGGTGATCCTCCTGCGCATGTGAGAAGCTTTATAAGTACGTTTTGTGCATGCAATAAAATCAGTTGGAAGTTGGCGCTTCGTCCTGTTAGCTTCCTATGTGTCTCGTCTGTTTTTTTGCGCCTAAAACCTATTTAACAAGGAGTTCTTGTCCAGTTTCATTAATAACCATTTTTAACAACAGAAATAAAGAGTGAGATTAGCGCCGGCGAGAAAATCTGTCTGGAAGAGAATGGTCTAAAATTAGCCGCTCAACAAACGGGACAGAAGAGAAGAAGAAGCCGCATACACCAGCGCTGACGATATCAAGAGAAGGAATATATTGCAGCAACAACAATACAGTATACCACAAGGACACGCCCACATCATAAAAAAAAAACGCCCAAAGAAACCTTAATACCAAGCAGCAAGATTTTTGGCATTCTCAGCCATCAGGGAATCTAATCCCTTTTCTTTTCAGCGCTACAAACGTAGTGTCGGCGCAGTCTGTTACTCAGCGATGAATTAAATGCGCTTCATACAATTCATGCACCAGCTGGTCCTTGTATCGTCCGAGAAATTTGCTTTTGTCAAGGATTACAGTGAACTTGCAGGTGACCATGTGTTCAGGCAAATTCCTCCTCGTGCCAGCTTTAATATCTGTGTTGAGCTTTATTTAGCCACCATTTAGGCAACAATTTGGTTTATGGTTTATGGGGGTTTAACTTTCCAAAGTGACTCAGGCTATGGGAGACGCCGTAGAGAAGGGCTCCGAAAATTTCGACTACCTGGGGTTCTTTAACTTGCGCTGCCATCGCGCACTGCACGGGCTTCTAGAATTTCGCCTCCACCGAAATTCGACCGCCGCGGCCGGGATCGAATCTGCGTCTTTCGTGTCAGCAGCCAAGCGCCTTAACCACTGAGCCACCGAGGCGCCCTGCCTGTCTTATATAAGATGACCCACATGACAACGATATTTCGTACACGACTTCTTTTTTTGCATTCAGCGAAAGCCTTTCTATGCTTCTTTTCGCACTGCTTTGGCAGCCGGTCTTAAAATGTTGCCGCGATGCCTCGAAAGCCCTCGAGGCATCGCGGCTCCCCGTGCGCCTTCATGGTGTGGACGTTCTTGCTGCTGCTGCTGCTGCTGCTGCTGCTGCTGATGATGATGATGATGATGTCCTACCATACCCAGGGTATGGGTATAGTAGGGTACCATACCCGCTGGTATGGGTAGGGTAGGGTACCATACCCTACTATACGTGGGTATGTCCTACATACCCACGGCGGGGGATTGGCCAGGGTGCATAGCGGATACAAACGCACTCATGTGCGTTTGTATGTGCGTTGTGTTGTGGCCTTGTGACCCGTTTGGCATTGGGTGAAAAGAATTAGTGACAAAAGAAGAGTCCCGATCTGAAAAAATCCGTTTGGAAAGCTTGGGAATCTGCTACTGCAACTCTTTTTTTGTAGTGAGCCTTTTATGACATGTATTTAAGTACTATCGACGACAAAAGTGGTATACTCCACGCAGCGGGAGCCGGAGTAACGGAAAACTGCGTTGCAACGCCATCTACAGGCGGCGTCTGGGATTGAGACAGCCAATGCGTGACCTTTATTATGAGCAGGCATGTCGCTTGGCTCGTTTCAATGTTTCGTGCTTTAGCTCGGCAAAACGCCGCAGCTTTGCGTTGCTCCTGCTCCCGCCGCGTGGAGTATACCACTTTTGTCCCCGATATTACATGTCACAGGACTTGGTTAAATGCAGAAATATGGGAGAGGCCTTTGTCATTCAGTGGGCGTAGTCAGGCTGATGATGACAATTATGGTGTATTTGAAGTGCGTTAGCCATTAGCTTCATGCATGAATTTAGAGCGTCTGTGGCTCAGTGGAAAGCGAATTCACAGAGAAGTTGTGCGTCGGGAAATTAGAACGATAGAGTAGAACTAATGCAATTTTGCAGCAATGGACTGAAAAATTGCAATTTCTTACTGGAGAGAGATGGAACTCCTCAAAAGCACATTTTCCCGTTTTACGTGCACCTAAACTTTTCTCAATATTAACGTCAATGATTTTAGGACAGCTAAAAAATGCAGCTAAATATTGGGATATTTTCCCGTGGCATATCGCAGATTCGGCTTGAAGACGTGAGGTGAAATATTACCCTCTTTTGTGGTTACATAAGCTCGCACAAGGTCAAAAAGTGACTTACATTGGAAGATTGATTTGCTATAACGTTTACTATGCCTTTTTCATGAGCTCAGGGAGTTTATAATTCGCAGGCACTGAATGTCGCCGGCTTTACTTCCCTCTCCTTTGAGTGAAGTGCAGAAGCGGGCGCCAGTCTTCGCATTACAAGTTTGGGCACAAAACGCTTAAAATTTCTCAAGAATCGCATGGTGGCTGGCGAGAGCGGCGAATAGGAAAACCACTCTCTATTCGGAAACCAACGGAGTGCTCGAATACACATCCGTGCAAGAAGAACTCGCGACACTCTCGTCCCACTGCTAACGCTTCACAGCCAGATCCGGTATCGTATGGATGCGTGAAGCACTGTGCGGTTGCAGTAAGATACCGCTGGAGCAATTAATTTTTCCTGCCCGCTGCACGCAAGAAGGGAGCGGCAAGAAAATGGGAGAGAGAAACGTATTAGAATTCACTGCATACAAGGAACATGTGGAGGAGCAGTTTCCCTTTACAAAAAACGGTATCTTACACAGTGAACACATTGGTTTATTTAATATTTTATTCAGGTACCTACAGCATCGTTAGGGCAATTGCTGCATGAGGGGAGAGGGCGAGGCAAGAAACATCATTCGAGTGCAGAAAACATCTCAGCGTTGTTCTTCATCGACAAGAAGAAGATTGCATGACAGGAAGCAAAGAGTACAGTTGTTTACCCTACACCCTTCAATGAAATAATAGCACAATAACTGGGACAAAGGGTGTCAGAATTGAGACCAAGGAGTATCAAAATTATCTGGAAAAAAATTTTCTCAGGCTTCGGTTACAGTATGGAGGAGGCTCGGAGACAATTTTCTCTGTCGACCCGTTTCACTCAAGTCTCGTCCTGTAAGTCCCTCATACCTCTCCCGCTTGGAGCAATTGTAAGGGTCTGCAGCCTTCTTTAAATCACTTCCGAGTGTCCTCTGCGGTCCCTCAGAGGTAGGATAATGTTTTATATATTTATTATTTAAGCTTGAAAAGCAGGAGCACAAATATCTAAGATATTTATGGAACATGACAGATTATTCTCAAGGGTTACTCCTAGATACTTGTAATTATCACCTTCGGAAATCACACTGCTTGCAATGTAATAAGTAAATATGCTAGTACGTTCCTTGTGACGCGTAGAAGATCCTGTTTACTTCCGTGCTCCACTCTTCACCCCAGCCAGCAATTGCCTGAAGAGCCGCCTTTAGAGAAGCATTCCTTAGACGAGATATTTTTAAAAGAAACACAATGATCGGCAGATAATCTGATTGGAACATCATCTGATGATACATGTACTAGAAAACTAGAAAACAGCAACGGTCGCAATGCACTTCCCTGCAAAACTCCAGAGGTAATAGAAAGCATGCTAGATTAATACTTCAACGACTTGTCTGTATTTGAGATGCGCAGAAACCGACCCTATTTTGTCGGACGGAAGATCAAGGTGCTGCAACATAAATTATAATTTACTATAGGGAACATTGTCAAAGGCCTTACAGAAATCCGAAAACAAACATCCAACTGGCCAGACATGTCAAGAACATTCAAAAATTCACGAACTCTTGGTACTAACTGTGTGGCAGTAGACACCTTTTCTAAAACTGTGTTGGTAGACAAAGAGTGTTTTATGTTCAACGAGGAATTTCGGGAGGCAGCTCGCAATCCAATAACAACTTACAGTATTGACTGGTGGTAGAAACCGGGTGGCAGTTAGTAAAAGGAAGGTGATTCCCCTTTAAATCTATTGGTGAAATACGTGGCTTTTTCAAATCCTCCCCTATATCGCAGCATCTAAGTAACAATATAAAATATTCGTATGACATCCAGAAAGCTACTTAGCATAGCGCCTCAAGAATATGTGTAGAATGACATCTAGTTCACTAGTTTTTCTTGCAGTGATGTTCAAAACCATCACCAAGACACACTCGCGTGTGGTTACAGTTTCACGCGAACAATAAGACGCGGGAGTGCTATGCTCAGTTTCATTGAACTTCGAAAATACACTTGGGAAGAAGCGGTCCAAATTTTCCGCGATGCTAGATGGGTCAGTAAATGTTTTGTCATCGACTTTTAATTTTGATAGTTCTGTTTTAGTTTCTCCGAGATACTTTTATAATTTTGAGGGGCCGTGTCTAAGAAAGAATTCCAGACTGTAATAAAAAAGATTATGTCAAGTTATGTTATTGCCACGACAGTGTCTATAAAAGCATAAAAAATGACAGAGAATGTTTACAAGATTCATTCAGAACAAAAGCACAGGCTTTTTTTTCTCGCAAAGACTGTTTTACATGCATGAATGACTGAACTAAGGCACACACACATCATGTCTGATTCAATTTTTTGTATTTTTTTAGCTGCCACGCAAAAGACAATTTTGTTCCGGTCAGAACCACCAGATTAATGCTGCGTAGAAGACGACAATGAGCAGGCAGTGCCGCAGGACGGATCTGCACCAACTGGCCAATGCCTCACCGGCGTATTCGCCAACTGCAGCCTGTACAGCCACAAGGCTTGAAACCACGGTGAATTGATCCCGGTGACTGAAGATTGTCACAACGGCTTACCTAAAAGGGATAATTATTCCCTAAATAATGCTTAAAAGTCTATACCAACCTATTGTTACTAACCATGTAATGTTTAGTTTAAATTCAAAACTGATATTCCAGCGCTGTGAATAATCTGTGTAAAAGTATGCAGAAAATGTTTTGAAAATCTTAAACGGCGTTATATGCCACTAAGCATCACGATTTGCGACCTAAAAGGGAAAAAAATTAAGAAATGAAATTAAAAAAAAAACAATAAAATTACAGAGAGCGGAGTCGAACGGCCGACCTCCCATACGCAACACGTGCCTCTAATCCACTGCGCCATAGCGGCTTTTTTTTCTTTATTGCATGGAAGAACTTCCGTAGAAAGGAGGAAAACTTCAATCAGACTGGTTCGCGTCTCAAGTTACCGGGCTGCTTAATAGGAGCCCGCCATAGCCCTAACTCAACACTGCATCCCCATCGAAACATCAAAATTCAGGGAGGCACACACATGCATCAAGGCACGGCAGCCAGCTTGGAGGTTCTTCGCGTGCAGCATATACACTCCTTACCAAAGCACACTGTTCACGAAACACAAATTTGGACGATCTTGGTAGCTCGGCATGTCTGAAGGACATTGAAATTACACCATACACTATTAGATTTCTGCCTGTTGACAAAAACTCTGTTGTGCCTTATGATCTGTTTATGTTGATGGGACTATTCAGTCTTTGGAAAAGCCGTATGATGGACAGACGCACTGCGCCATAGCGACGATGTCAAGCCGTCGTTCTGAATGAATATTTATAACCAGCCTTAATGGTGGCTGCTACCTGCCGGTGGGCGGCGCTGTCATCGCTGGCTGTACCGGCTGCATTTGGCGAACACGCGCCTCGCCGTGGGTATGTGCCATTAAGCCTGAGAACATCATCATCATCATCATCATCATCTGCACCAAACCCTGGCCAATCCCCCACCATGGGTACGTACCATCGTTTTTCACGCAACAACAGCAACAAAAGAGCGCTCGCGCTAGGCCCATACATGCAAGAGACGATTTTGCTAGGCTCTGAACGTCCAGATTAGAGCATTAGCTCTAATAATAACGGCAGTATAAATGCGCTGTGTCGTATCAACATCAGAAGCTCTCCTAGAGCATACACTGGATCGTTCGTTTATCGCAGGCCATGGCTTTTTATAGCAAGGACGCCGTACGAATATTACTTCAGAGCATGTCCTAAGCTCGAACAAGACGTCAGAGATGTTTAAATTGTGTGGAGAAGGCGGTAATAATCCGGCGACACAGACAACGGGAGGAGAAGGACCTCCATAAACAACGAAGAAATGAAAGGGGACCGAGTGGTGAACCTGAGTAAGCATCCCAGCCTCTCGTCACGGTTGTCTGCTATGGGGGAAAGGCGGAATTGCCGTTTTCCGAGAAGGCGACCGATAACAGCGACACCCTCGGAGACAAATGCGGACACACAGCGGCAGGTGGGTCAAGGCTGCCACTCTCACAGACGCGTGCAATGAGGATGACAGGCCCTTCAAGGTTACTAGAAAAACCGGATCTTTTTAAAGGTGACGCTTAAAAGAGAGGGAAAGTATTAACTGGTATCTTCACAATCAGGTGCGTCAATAGGCAGCCTCTGATATCGAGCTCGCACAGTGCAGAGTTGAACGGAGCCGGGAGGACCATAAAACCCACGTTATACCGTATTTACTCGCATAATGCTCGCACTCGCGTAATGCTCGCACCCCCCACATTGGCTATCAAAAATTGGGAAAAAATTTTTCCCCGCATAATCATCGCACCCCCAAAATTACTGCCGCGAGCCGTCTGCTTGTCGTAGCGGTCGCCATCTATTGACCGCGGCTACAACTACCGTATTTAGGCGATTCTAAGCACCCCCTTTTTTTCACGATCGCGTTTTTCACGACGTTCACTTTGTACTTTCATAACGAAGGTAAGTTCCGCTTGAAAGTAATGTTTTCGTTATATTTACAATAGCGGACCTGACAATCCCGATCTCGCACCCATTCATCTTTTCATTTAACAGTCCGAAACATTTGCTTGAAAATTTTCCCCGCATAATTATCGCACCTCCAAACTTCGCGTTGATTTTCAGGGAAAAAAAGTGCGAGGATTACGCGAGTAAATACAGTACATCGGATTGCCTTCCGACCTCTCCTCCCTTCCTCTCATTAAAATTCCTTTCTCTCTCTCGCCCGGATTGCCTTTGATAGGGGCATTCAGACAGCAGACTCATCTGTTTGCTTTGGACCTGCATTATAGGCTAGTGGGCCCTGTGGTTGCAGTGCGAAAGAAAGCAAAGTAGTTCACTAAGTTCGAACTCAGGCATGGAATTCATTTCTATTTCTCTGAACTTTTATCTTGATGCCGTTTCCCAGCGCTTTGACAATTTCACAACGCTCGCTGATGAACATGCAGACGGAGGACTGAAAAGCCTTGGAATGTTCGTTAAGAGAGACAGCGGGAGAGAGATTAATTTCATTAAACATCGCAGGTCAAGCCCCCAGCATATCCGGCGCCTGGTTGACCAGCCAGAGCTGGTCTTCCGATTGCGCCGACAACAGCCAAGTACTCCAGAAGGCATCTGAAGTGGTTCAGGAGTGCAAACTGCTGGGCTAGTTGGTTCATATTGCAAATAAAGGGAACCAGCGAAAATAGACGCAAGATAAGAACAAAGAAGGCACACACCACAACGCTGGGCGTTGTGGTGTGTGCCTTCTTTGTTCTTGTGTTGCGTCTTTTTTCGCTGGTTCCCTTTATTTGCATCTGAAGTGAAGGGGAAGAAGGGAGTATATTATTGAGGTAACTGAACCATAGATGACGAAAGTAGGATATGACAGTGAAATTTCCTTGTCTCTTGCACCTCGTAAGGGTTGAATTCAAACACTAACTACTGCAAGCAGAGCTCGTCAGAACGAGTCCAGCCTCGCAATGAAGCGGCATATGCAGCACGCCTGGCAGCTCAAGCAGCTGTTGCGTGCTGCTTCCTTTAAAATGCGAAGTATCCCCAGAGACCATGGCGGAATTGAGGCTTATAAAACAGCGCCAAACAAAGAGAAGCACGGACAACCGAAAGAAGGGTATTTCTGTTGTCCGTCTTCGTCTTTGCTTGGCGCTGCTGTGCTAACCTCAACATCTGTGTTCAGTGAGCCCCGCAAAGCGTTCGACTGAGCTATGACGGAAGCCGGTTCTCAGGCCACGTTGTCGCCGCGTGAACGCAGACGCCGCTTCCCGACATCGAATTTAACCACGACCTCACCAACAGAAACCCACGTGCGTGAAGATCAACCTCGTGGCGTGCCTTTTTTTTCTTCTCGTCTGTGATGATTGCCACTTAAAACTTTTACTAGGTCTTGGCACACAAATAAAAAAGGTATAGTTATATAAAGTGTCTATAGCTCGAATGCTCGTTGTATCAGGTTAACTGTATCATACTGAGGATATTTTGCAGCTATACAACCAGAAGTTGCCAGATATCTGCAATGCTTTCATCTTTTAAGCTTAGCAATAATTGTGGCTCACGTGATAAACTATGTATTGCTGCGTCAGATGTTCTGCACAGAAACTTACTAACCCCACATTGTGCAAAAGGTACCATCCCACATGACAGCAACATAGTCCAAAATGTTTGTAACGCTCTTAATTGCTGATTTATTTATCGCATATCTCCAATACAAGCTTTTGATCAATGAGTTCTCATTTCATTCATTAAATAACCAAAATATCTTGACCAATTGCGACAGCCCTACCATATGCGATAAAATGTTATTATTTCTTCATATCTTACCTAATTAATGGCGCCACGAATTTCGACTATCCTTGGTACACGACCTTAAGTGTCACAGAATCCTCAGACACACTCGTAACCCGGTGCTTACGATGACCGTCCTCACCCGTTGCAAGGAATGGGCCCTCTTGGTCATTTCGTGGGCCTCATCCACGTGCGTGTTCTAGACTCTCCGGTCTTTGCCGATATCCCCCGCAGTCTCACGCCACCGGTGTGTGACTGTTTACAGTAGGCCGAAGATAATTAGGCCGCTGTGTCTTCGAGGTTCGCAGGATGGAGAAAATACGAGGCTTCTGATGGATGACGCACGACGCCACGCAATCATCAGAGTGTAATTAAACGGAAGCCTGGTACTATTGAGATGGGTGCCTTGGAAAGAACCAGCTGCGAACTGGCCTCGACGAGACAGCAAAGTACAACATTCCAGCTATTGCAAGAATGTGGAGGCAAACAAATATCTTCCCAACCTTGTAATACAACCTGGAACACCTCGATGCTGCTCCGCTGATCACTTTTTTTTTCTACGGCTTTCATTAACGAGCCGCGTGCCACGATTGCAGTTTCCAATGAGTTGGTGTTTTGATTTCGATGACGTAACGCGAGGCTCTACAGACTGCAAAGGCAGTCGCGCCAGGATGACGCGTCACCACAGTTTCCCGCCAGTCAAGTCTGCGGCGCCGACTGAGAGCGAAAGGCAGTCGACGAAGAGACGCTATCGCGGCCGCTTCCCTCTCTCTGACCCGAACTGTAGTCGATGCCAGAAGACAGGGCGGGCGTGCGATGCATCGCCAACGACAAGGGAACGTGGAGGAAGGGGCGCAACAGCGCGGAATGAGAGAAAAGCAGCAGAATAAGATGCGGAAAGACGTCGAAACGAAAATTAGAAGGCGGAAAAAAGAAACTGCGTCAAAAAAAAAAAAATTCAACTCGTGTGAGGCGCTGAATTTTTTATTCCCACTGGCCAGGAGGACTGCGACGGCGACGCTCTGCCCGCTTTTCTTTTCTTTGCAGGAGCTCTGTGCCCTCGGCCTTCGATGGCAAGGAGAGGGTGGGGCAAGTGCTCTGCGCTTTTCATGTCCCCCCCCCCCCCCCCCCCTCCTTTTTTTTTTTTGCAAAAATCCTCCACGCGTCGCAGAAAGAAAAACGGGGTAACGAAATCAAAGTAGATCTCTAGATGAGTCCGGCGCAGTGATGAGAAGCGATCGCTCTGGAGACCGCCCAGACTCTTAAACCTCCTCGCCCTGTGGCTTAGCGACTATATAAAGGTTTAACCCAGCGTCGCCACGTAGCCAGTCTGTAAGCCTGGTGGACTGGTTCAGCGCCATCCGAAATGCTGAGAGTAAGTACGGAAGGCGAAATATTAACGTTACGGTGCCGCCAAAGTATTTGTTACGAAAGTATTTGCTCTCAACCCATGGTGTGAATAGCACTTATTTGATGCAAAAAGGTCTAACAACGAAAAGCTCAAGAGAGCGGTAAAATTAAACAGATGGCGCCACGTTCAGTTTTTGCATATGAAGCTGCGATAACTGCCGCTCTCATCTTTGGCATTTATATTGACCTAAATTGCAGGCCGAAGACTCACGTCATAAGCAATGTTCTTATGCTATGCAGCCACAGCTTGAGCCGTTATAACAACCTGTTTGAAGTGTTCGCTGCAGGAGTAGTACCAGTCGACATTAAAAAAATATCTTAGGATGGGTGCGATGTGCCGCAGTATGTCCGCTTATGATAGATGTGGCCACACAGCTTTGAGAGGAAAAAATAGTGCGATGTTCGACGTGCTAAAATGTTGTACCTCTCTTTTCTGCAGCTTTCGGCCTTGCTCTTACTGTCGCTGGCATGCGCCGCCCGCGGGGCTGACTACCACAACACAGCCACCGAAACTGCGGTCCATGTCGACGCTCCTTCGGCTGTAACCACCGACCACGCGGCTTCACTGACGAGTGTGCACAACGATGTGCACGCCGTGTCCACAGGTGCAGCTGTTCTGAACACGGTCCAGGCAGCACCAGCAGCCGCTGCCGTTCAAGGGACATCGTCCGTGACAACCGTTCACACTGACCCTGTTACGACTGCAGTGCATGGTCCACCTGCACTGTCCGCTGTTTATGGTGCTCCTGCTGTAGGTGCCGCTCACACTTCCGTAGACGCTCTTTCCGCAGTGAGCAGTGTTCAATCATCAGCCACCGGTACTGCTATTCACGCCGATCCAGCGGTTACTGCGGTTCACCCTTCTGCCAACGGTGTGTCGGCTGTGAACACCGTCCAGGCTTCACCAGCTGCTGTAACAACGCTGCACAACACACCAGGAGTGTCGACGGTTGAGAATGCGGCAGCTGCCGTTCCCAAGGTGACTGATTCCGCATACCAGCAGGCTCTGGGGGTGGGGACATCTACGTCCTATCAATCTGCGCCCGCCGTCACCCCGTACCAGGCCACGCCCGGATATCCCTCATTCTATCAGCCCACACTGCCTTATGGCCCGTACTACCAACCGGATTCGGTGGTCAGTGGTGGTGTAGGATCGGCCTCAAAGGCGACCAAGTATGATCCTTACCAAACGCTGTCAGCCCAAAACGTGTATGAGCCTGCTCCTGGTATTGACGGCTATTACCAACCCGGCCCCTACGCTGGCTTCGTACCTGGCTTCGGTAGGCCATCCCCTTACTCAACGGCACCACTGTTTCCCGCCTACCCCACTTCTCCGGCTGCGAACGCATACCAGAATGGTGCTGTTGGGACGTCCATTCAAACATCTGCGCCTGTTGTAAACGACACGAAGGCTGAGAGCGACCATGGCTCTCCGGCTTTTTCTACCACATACCCAGCCACCACAGCCGTTCACACTGCACCCGCTGTCGCCGCAGCAGCCGGCACTTACCAGGCTTCTCCAGGCGTCGGCCCAATTCATGCTACCCCAGCTGTGGCCACTACTTCCACTGCTTACCAGACCGGCCCCGAAGCTGCCGCCATCCACACGGCTCTCCCAGTTGCCTCCACCACTTATCAAGGGCCTGACCCAGCCGTCAATACCGTGCACGACTATCCAGCTGTCGCCACCTACAAGACGGCGCCGGCAGTAGCTCAGGTTGCCAAAGTAGACGCGTATCAGACATCTCCAGCCGCGGCCACTGTTCACGACGCTGGCCCTGCTGCGGCGGCTTTGCACTCCGTATCGCCAGCAGTGACGACCACCACTGTTCACGAAACCGCAAATGACGTGGCCGCAGCTCATGTGGCTGCCACGGCTGGCACCTCTGCAGCTGTGCACGAAGGTGCTGCACCCGGTGTGTCGGTGGTCCACACAGCTCTACCAGCTGTGACCACCTCCACTGTTCATGACGCCGCGCCCACCGGAGTCCATTCGGCTGTACCAGCTGTCACCACTGCAGCTGTTCATGAGTCTGGTCCTGCCGTGGCCGGTGTGCACCCAGGTCAGCTCGTGGCCTCTTCGCACGAGGCGGCCACCGCCAAAGTGTCGAACGTGGAAACGTACCACGCCGCCCCTGCCCTGGCCGCAGTGCACTCCGCTTCTGCACCGGGCGGTTCCAGCGCGGTTCATGCCACCCCTGGTCTGGCCACCACGTACGGAGCTGTTCCGGCTGTGCCTGGCGAACATGGTCTCCCAGCCTTCGGGGCTTACGGACCGGCTTTCGACTACGTGCCAGCCTACGGTGTGCCCGACCTCGGCTATGGCGTAGCCGAGTTCGGCGTGGGCGTCGATCACGGGTTCCCGCACTATGGGCTCAATTACGCCTACGGCCTCGGCCCCATCGACTACAATGCACTATACCTTCGCCGCAAGAAGAAATGTAAGTTGAATGTTTTGTACGGGGGCATTGTTTCGTTTGCTGAATTCATAAATTTTAATGGAGGAGAATTACTGCGCTGAGTAATGAGGACAGAACATTTCATCATTAAATAAGCCAACACTCAAGGAGACTGGTCATAGCAATCAAGATTTTTCAGAATTGTGACTGATTTGACATCGGACAAATTGAGATTAAGAAGAGAGAAGAGCTGAGCTGAGCAAAGGTGGCAGGGGGCTTACCTTTTAGCGATACAATTTTTTTTGCCCCTGCAGAGAGCTTGAAGTGAAGCGCCTAATTCTGCAATGGCTGCATTATAAGCTCTCTAAACTATCTTAAAAGCAAACTGTCGCTCAGTGGCTGCAATAGATTTATGTCCCTGAGTGCTGGAAAACATCACCGTTGAGACTCATCAAATGGGTTATGAGAGATGCTGTAGGGGAGAATTCAGGAAAACTTTCGGTCACCACAGTTCCGTATCGTGTTTGTGAAAGCGCAGGTAAAAATGAACGACAATAGAACGGGACGGGACAAGCGCTACTCGCAACTGGGTTTTTTCAGAAACTCATTCGGTGAACTGCCCGCCTGCGCAGTCGCAGTCTGCATCGCCTGGCCCAACGTAATCGCCAAAGGCAGACCAAGTGCACTGCCAATATGCGATCAAAGGAGTGATGCCACATGTGTACATCGCTTGATAGGATAATACAGTACGCGCCAGAGCCACAAACCTTACTTGCACACAAACAGCAACAAGTTTCTGAATAGACCGAGTCGCGAGTAGCGCTTGTATTGTCCTTCGTATTCGCATGCGCTTTCAAAACACGGTATGCTATACCAACTAGCCCAGTAGATAATCTTGCTAAGCCGTATCTGTGTAATGAGTTGACATTGAACAGAACACGGGCGCAGAACGCACCCGCACCGCAGAATCGCAGAGTTTAAGCTTCTTGTCTCGTGTAGACAGTTTCTCTGAAACTCTCGGTTTACATTTCGCAAAGTTTTATGTTCTGAACGCAAAATTTTTCTTGATACCATAGATAACGTGTGTAACTGTATCAGCGTAAAGCAAGACCTTTTCATTAAACGTAACGTTATGACAACCTTTGTCAGTTGTCGGTCCTTCTAAGAACGAATCTGTCATAAATGGAAGAAGACCGGCTGTCGTTGAATGAATTGCGCAGTGCCTAACCAAGCATAGCGGGACAATATCAACAGGGTGTAATGACTTCGGTTCTTTTGTTTATTTCCAGGAACCAAAAAGGCATCATCCATCGCAACTCATTCAGTTCACATACATTTCACTTTCGAAGCCACACATCTTCACACACTCAGTTACTGCCACTTGCGAACCCAAACTCGCCCTCAAAACTACACGTGCTACACTCGGTTGATAATAAAGAGTCGCCGGACGTGTCATCCTGTGTGATTTTTTTTTTCGCAGTCCTGTTTGTTGTGTATATTACGGCATTACTGCTACTCTCCTGCGTCTGATGTCACAGGCTCTTTCTATATTTCTTGAAAATCTTTTCTAAAGTGTACTTATTAAGTACCTGGCCTTAATGATGACGCCCCAGGAAGTGTAAGCAACTGCAGTATCGGCTGCACTACGTATACATGACGCCGCTCAAGATCCCTTCTGGTGTAGCGAATAAACAGGTGGGCCATAACAGAAAAACTGTGCTGGTAGCAATAGGGGCAGTAGAAAGCATATCTCAGCCTGCACTTGTCACAACTATTGTTCGTTAACAAGGTACCCAGACAAAGCGCGGCTGAATCTGTATAAACGTAGAAACCAAGGGTAATATTGCTATTGGATTCTCAACGAGGCTGCAAATACTGAGGTTATATTGAGGAAATGTGCATATACGCAAGTGAGGTGGATATGGACTTCTTCGTGAGCTGTAGTCGAGAGGAATCAGCTCAGCCTTGCAACGGTGCCCATGTGGAAGTCGTCTTTTCGATGCGAACCTTCTTGTCGTCGAGTAAAGCGGCCTGCAGCGCCAACTTCACCGGGCGGGCCGTGGAGAGAGTGAGAGAGGACGTCTTAAGCGAAGCCTCTTTAAGAGCACCTCGTGTTTATCTAGAGCCCGATTCTTCAAGCCCAAACACCTCTCAGTGCTCAAGAAGATGCTCGTGAAAACGGCAGAGAAACTTTTCCGCGCGAAAAGTTTCTGGGGGCAATATAGAAGATAATATAGAAAGCAATACAGACAATGTAGAAAAATAAATGACGGGCGATTTAGCCTGGTTAGGCTGAAGGCAAGTCAGGTGCGCTGGCACTTCGGTTTCGGTTCGAGGCATGGTTTTCAGGGTCGAGCAAGCTTCCGGCAAAGATCGGCGAAATCGGTGTGTGGGGGCCTTAGCATTAACGCACTAAAACTGGAGGGAGCACTTAAGCTCCTCCGCTCAAAGGGCATGGGGAGGTTTATGGGTTAGTGGCCATATATGCGGAATTTGTCATTCTCTGCATTGCATTCATAGGTCGCTGTGAGTCATCGTACCACTCCTGGCGCAGGGGTACAGCGGTTAAGCGATGCGCCACTGACCTGCAATGACAGGTGCTGCCACTGGTGGTGCTTGTGCAACCCATGTGGATCTTCCCGAGAAATTCATGTCGTCATACAGACAGAGGCGAAATCGGTGAGGGAGGTTTCAGTACTAGCGCGCTAAAGAAATATCTCAGACCCGATAAGCCGACCAGTTCACTTAAAATTTTGGAAGCTCGACTAAACACGCATGTTCCATCTGCTGCAATTGATGACAGACAATTTTGTAGCGAGGCAGCGACCAAAACTTTTTCTTCGCGTAACCTCGTGCCGTTAAACTTGGTCCATGAACGTGAAAATGATATTGTGAATCTGGCTTCTGGATGCGAGAGGGAAAATGATGCTTGAGCTGACGCTGTTAAAGAAAGATTTTATTCAAGGTGGCTTCTTCATTTTGGTAGTAAGTACTGAGGAAGCGGAGAAGGCTGGTGTTAGAGGAATTCAGTCAAATATATCCCAAGAGCGTAAAGCGTCACAGTAATTGCGCCTCGGGGATGTACGCACGAAGAAATCGAAAAAGATGAGATAGCTGGCAATTTTTACACGCACTGAAAGGCAACCCTTTCTGACGATGGCGCTCTCTTAAGAAAAATCTTAGTAGCGCTCTCTTCGCAGCAGAGCGCTGCGGGCAAACCAGCGAGGTTCGCCAAAGAGCAAACGAAACGCACGTCGCAGCGAGGCTTATTGTAGACCAGGCCAAGCACGTTCGCAAACGGAACCGAACAGAAGGTCTCCAAAGGGGCACAGCACAGTGGAATAGCTGCGGCGATGCACAGAACATAATAATGAAGTCCTTGAGACAAGTACGGTGGCAAAGCAGTTGGCGCCCCTTTGCTACATGTCAGAATGTCCGGTTCCGTGCTGGAATTGCGGGCAGTGCAAGCAGTGAGGCGCCACTTATCAGGACTCTATAAGAGCAGGCGACTGGCAGAGTTTGAGCAACGTATATATACAGCTAAGAAATATTAACAGGACGGTTACGAGTGAGTCATGCGAATGTTTTCCACCGTTCAGTAGCGTGGAAGAAAGCAACAATTTCTTCTCCTTCTTCGTTGCAGTTACGTCACACGTGACGTCACTGCATGTTGGTTACTCAGCGTGGCTACTTGTTGCGCGGATGTTAACGCCGACAACGATGCCGTAAAAGACAGGTAGAGCTTGTAACAGGCAACGCTGCAAAGCAGCGCAAAGATCTGACACAAGTGAGATGGCGTGGCACACGGCATGCGGAAAACGAGGTGGAACACCCGATGTTGAGTGCGCGTGATTGAATTATGCTACGATGACTAGGGACAGTCTTGTACAAAAAAGATAGGCCGGGCGTTCTTTATTTACCTTCGGCGGTAAAAGAATCGCAGAACAAAGCTGAAGGCAATACAATGAGCCAAACGCATTGGTCAAGCCCGAAAATGAATATGAATTCACTGCTTCAGTTTTAAGTGGTAGGCCTTGTCTTGCTCTTAGACCGTACCTTCTTCTTGAAAAAAGAAAGCAAGGGAACAGTGCTATAGTTCGATAGTGAAGCCAGAGATATTTGGAGGCTAATTTAATTTTCAAATACTGAATTTCATGGTTTCGTATGTTGTATACCGAAGGGGAACAGTAACACCTAGCAACTCGTTGGTTTTACTGGCTTCATCGACGCATGGTTAAGAATGCATGGCAAGAAATGAGTGAAAAATATCTGCTTTGCATATTTGTGTTTAGTATTTATTTCATCATATAATTTAAAGATGGCTGCTTCCTTTGCCATTTTTATTACGAGTCAAGGTAAAACTGCGATCTAGTTACATGAGGACAAAACAGTCCTGTAAATCATTCTGTTCGTATCATCGGCTGTCAGATTTGGTGCCATTAAAGCGCAATTTCTTCCTCTAACTATTTTTTGTTGTTTAAGCTGCAAAATACGGGAGTGTCGCTTCCTTTGTGGTACCTTTAGGTTCGGGAGAAGAGCTCTTATGTGAACGTTGATGTGAACTATGCGAAGGGCGCTGCGAACTGCGGGAAACCTAATTTAAATGAACGAGGTAAGATTATTTCCGCGTCACGCCACGTAACGAACCCGCATCAGAATCAAGTGGAGCTTCACATGCTTCAGTGTTCGATAAAGGATAACGAAGAAGTTCCAGCAACGGTGGTCAGGCGTTCATGTAGCTGCACCATTATCATGACACGACTGCCAGAGCTGTATCACAGTGATTTAATCATTGACATTGCACGATATACCACGCCCTCATATAACCACCCAGAAACATGATAAAAGAAATCTATGCGTGGTGGGCGAAAGTTACTTTAAGAGCTTAAGCTCTGACTACTTACGTTTGCAAAAGACACGTCTGTCAGCAGTGAAAATCAAATTGACCTTCACTAACGTAACCGCAATGTATTACATAACAACAGTGGACGCGTAGCGTCTAAACTAATACCTCTACTTTGTTGCTCTTGCGAATGAAGGAAGGATGAAAAGGAAAGTGCACGGGCCTGCGCAGCCACACTCGCTGGCACGTGCAGACAGAGGAGATTTGAAAGACGTGAGAAGAGAGATCAGGTGCGTGTCGCAACAACCGCGGGCGCCGGTTGTAACAGATACCCCGCCGACCCCATATCTCTACTTTCGATCCGTTATATGTGTGCCAGCGCAGCGGCCAAAGAAATGGTACCCCCCGGGACCACCATTGGTATAAAATTTGGGGCCACTCGTTTGACGCAAAGTGTTCGAAGTGGCGTCAAATGACTTGCATGTTCCTGAGGATAAAATTATTAATCGAGATGAAGCCCAAAATATGTGTGGGATTCACAACGATGACCTTTCCACCCGAAACCGTGCATTCCGAGGACGTTCAGACGGCAATTACGGCCGAACGGTTTGTCGCGGGGGGGTTCCGGATTCCGTCAAACGATTGGCCGTGCTTCGATGCACACGTTAATAAATTTATTAACTGATACAATGAGGAAATATAGCGGATATAGCGAAGGTGGCTGTAAATCGCAATAGCGATGCGAAATACATGATGTAGTCGGTGGGGCTAAAAATCAACATGCAGACAACCAAAGTAATATTCAACAGTCTAGCAAGAGAACAGCAGTTCGCAATTGATGGCGCGGTGCTGGAAGTAGTAAGAGAATATGTCTACTTAGGGCAGGTAGTGACAGCTGATCCGGATCATGAGAGGGAAATAACTAGAAGAATAAGAGTGGGGTGGAGAGCATTTGGCAGGTTTTCTCAGATCATGAATGGCAGTTTACCAATATCCCCCAAGAGAAAAGTATACAACAGCTGTATCTTACCGGTACTCACATATGGGGCAGAAACGTGGAGGCTAACAAAGAGGGTTCAGCTTAAGTTGAGGACAACGCAGCGAGCTATGGAAAGAAAAATGATAGGTGTAACGTTAAGAGATCGGAAGTGGGCGGAGTGGGTGGGGGAACAAACGCGTGTTAATGATATCCTAATTGAAATCAAGAGGAAGAAGTGGGCTTGGGCAGGGCACGTAATGCGAAGACAAGATAACCGCTGGTCCTTAAGGGTAACGGAGTGGATTCTAAGAGAAGGCAAACGTAGCAGGGGGCAGCAGAAAGTTAGACGGATGGATGAGATCAAGAAATTTGCGGGAATACGGTGGCCGCAACTGGCGAAGGACAGGGTTAATTGGAGAAACATGGGAGAGGCCTTTGCCCTGCAGTGGGCGTAGTCAGACTGATGATGATGACGATGATGATGAGTTGGCGCTGTTTGTGTCTTAGAAGGGAAATGTTTAAGAAAAGGAAACATCCGCGGATGTTTGGATTTGGTCTTCTCCACTTTTGCTCCGATGGAAACACTTGAAGCTCCCGTAGCTAACGCTCTTAAGTCGAACAGTAAGGCAGTGTTGGCGGATAATTTTTTATTGGCAGCATCTTGACAAGTGCGCTTCAAGACTGACGTGAGGAAATCGCAAATGTGCAGTTCCTCTCCACGTAATTGCCGTCGAAATCGCAGTGAGCTTGAATTCGTGTTATAATGATGGGAGAGCGACAGGCATATTTCACAGTGCATGCTTTTTTTTATTCCACAGAAAGAGAAAAATAAAACGGGAAGCGAAATAGCAAAAAAGTGCGCCTAGCTGTATCAGTTGCACAGCAAGGACAGTAAAAACGCTTGACAAACTGAGGTCACGTGCTAACCATGTGGAAGAGGCGACACGGCCCATCGAGGGATAATTTTTCTAAGAAGAAAAAAAAGAAATGCACAGAATGACCAAGAGAAAACCGGTTGCACGAACAACCAACCGATTATCTTATTCGAAGTGTGCGCTGGCTATAGTCTTTTTTCTCGTGGAAGTACAGCATGACTTATTCTGAAAACACAGATGAATTTTCTGTGAAGTGCTTTATTCTTCGTTCTATATAAGAGTGCCATTTTTTAGGTGTAATGCGTTCTGTGAGAACGCCGCAAAGTGCTGCTAATGTCCGGGATTCATTTTTGTCGCCTTAATGCGCTAGTGAATAAAGGGTCGTTTAAGCAACAGGAAAGGTAAATTGAGATCAGACATAACTTCACCAGCGAGAGAACGAGACACCAGGAGAAGAAGAACACAGGACAACGCTGGACTAACAACTGAAGTTGAATCGAGGAACGGCCAACGAAGGTCACCAGAAGACGCATGCGTATCAGACACACTGAACAAAACAAACAAATATATAAGTGGCAGATCACCGAGGAGTGGTTACACGTAAATTGAGATCTTTCCGAAGGTCGCATCGCAGACTGCGCTATGCGAGCGAACGCGAGGGACGAAGAAAGGCGAGTGTGAGATGCGGCGCCTCCAAGTCGCACGCGCTGTGATGCATTCAGAACGCGTACAGCTTTTGCCAACCAATGCCGGTCACACTCGCTGACAGAAAGCGAGGGAAGGACACGCCGCATCGCGGATGTGTGTCAAAAGAAGCAGCTGCTAAAAAACAAACACACGCTCTCCACGCGAACCCGCACGTCTGGAAAGGAACTCGAAAGGGCCGCAAAAGTGTCGCAGCCTGAGCATGTCTACTGCAGAGGCGTGTTTACTATGCAGGACGTCGCCTCATCGAGGCATGTGCGGGGACTTAATTATTGTGCGAATTAATTCGGCGAAGCCTCCTGAAAAAAGAAAAGAAGGAAGAGATTGGTCGCGCAAATGCTGTAAATCTTGTTGGGTGGACGGTAAGTTGTCCGCCCCTACTATCTGCTACTGTCCTTTTTATTTCTTTTGTGCACATCATTCATTAATTTACTTCTTACAAGATACTGGAAGACAATGCCTAAGTATAGGAAGACAATTAAGAACTAATACAGCATAAGAATAGGAAAAACTAAGCTGCCCAAAACATACTAACGCATTTGGCAACACAACAAAGGTAGGATAGGCGCGCAAGATTTTTATGATGTCAGTATAAACTGAAGCCGTCACTTGAAAAATCCATTTATTGTTGCTACAGGAGATAAGCTTTCGGCATACCTTAGATACTCTACTTCAGCACCTCTAAAGACAGGCGCGGACAGATAGCTAAACTATTCCTGCCACTTTATATGCTGATATATTTTCGATCACACATATATATTAGCCTAATAATATTAGGCTTGAGAGTTAATACTTGTTACTACTAGACTCCTAGAGTCTACATCTTTCGAGCGACTGAAAGCTGACGACGGAAGCATCTTTTGGGGCTGAATCGGTGGTAGGCACTAGATTCCTGCTTTGGTCACCATTCGTCATTCCTGCTTTCGTCAAAACCACCCGCTTTCTCCTGTGCTTTTGGAAGTGCACATTTTCAAAGCCACGCTCGGAAAAATAAACTCAGCCTCTGTATAGGAAACCGATTATTTTTATTGCTATTGTAGTATCAACACGTTACAGATAACTGTTTCTATTACAATTTTTATGTTTTCGGTGAAAACTAAAGTTTACTAGCGCTTCTGTGTGTTCTGAATTACAAATATAAAATAAGAAAAGTTAAACCAAAACCCTGTCAATGTTGCCTGAGTGACTGGAGCCTTGTCAAGCTGCTGCTGTTCAGATTTCTCTTGAAGTAAGACATGATGTTAGGCTAGTCGATAGTGATTGCCAAAGAAAGAAAAAAAACTGCGCGAAGACGACGGTAGAGGAAGAGGCACAATCTGCGCTTTGTGTGTGCGTCTTTGTTACCCTTCTTGTCCCGCTGTCTTCGCGCAGTTTTTTTTTTTGGCAATCAGACTTCTCTTCTGTTCTCTTTTATTGCCATGTATTCCTTTTGTGGTGAAAATAAAATTTGTCGATTGATTAATTGATTGATTGAAGTGGATTTTAGCGCCAAATGATCCACCATTTCTTCAGGGTATTCTGAAGTTCGACTCCGCGTTGCAGAGAAGATAACCGCACCGAGATCGGAAGAAGTGCTCCCGCGGAGCTGGAGCCTGCATCCGAAAGAAACAGGCGAACCACGACGATGCGACCCGGGAGTTTGACAGTGAATTCAACGTCAACCCGCAATAATTTCTGCACGTTCTTCTGCGATATATTGTCAAAGATGGTGCGAACTTCAGTGACAACCACACGCGTGACCACCTCTATTATCAGTGACATTAGAGCGAGGCAAGGTTAAGCGCACAGGTATGTGGTAGCATAGTATATGGTAGCATGTCTGGTGGTTGCTGGGTAGGGCTTTGACGGGACGACGCAGGAAGGCCATCTTCCATCAATACGCACATGTCATGTGACCCATGGCTGTTTTGTTGGTTTCGCGCCGAGATTCAGATGGAGAGCGACAGCCATTGAACGGCGGGTCGACGTTACAGTGCAGAAAACTTCCAACCTAATCCACACGGGGAGAAGAAGAACACAGGACAACGCTGGACAATCCAGCGTTGTCCTGTCTTCTTCTTCTCCTCGTGTCTCATTCTTTCGCTGCTGAAATTATGTCTAATTTACACCAAATAGCCCACATGGGTACCTTGTTACTTTACTGCGTGAAATACAGCAGGGTATTCTTTTAAGCAGTCGGTGCCACCTCGTCGCGCTGCTCTTAATTGAGCCCCAATAAAAGATCGTCTATTGCTCCTCGAGACTGTCATTTGCGCTTGTAAATACGTGGATGCTCCTGCGTTACCCAAAAGAGCTTGAACAGTTCTGGGTCTGTGTTGCGAGACCGCTCTACAGATGAGATCTCTCCAAAAGCCCAGCTCCTATTTGTCGCCGCCGGCGCCACCCTCCTGCCTATTGGCCGCCGGCAGACGGCGACTAATAGGAGGAGAAAAGATTCGGTGGCGAGCAAAAGGAGGGGGATTTTAGAGGGATCCCATCTGTAGAGCGGCCCTGTAATGCGGCCCCTGGTGAGGTGGGCTCCCCCTGGAGGCCATGTATTGCACCTCAGGCTGTGTAAGTAACGCCCGGACCCGAACACCTACTCGTAAGTGGAGAGACGGCGGACTTTCAGAAATGGGAGCTGACACGGAAGGCCGAAGACGGAAAGGTCAAAATGTCACCGCATAATGAATCTCATGCTTTAAAAAAGCGCTGACTCTTCCTGTCGAGCCAAGAGACCGCGAGAGCCGCACCGTACGCCATTGCAAACAACTTCGTAGGACAACGCAGACGTGCGAGTAGACAGAACACTACACTTCTGGTCGGCCTGCTCAGCTTCCGAAACCAGCTCACATATGACTGAGAAACATGTCGAGTATATAGGATACTTGACAACACAAAATCAACAAAGGGCAAGTGATAAGACGCCTCAGCCGGCTAGACAACTTTCAGACAAAAAATTGACTGTGGTTTGACCAATGGCCATCCGGAGTAGAATTGCGGAAGCAACCGTGCCGTAATCGCAGCGGCGGCGACACCTCTGAGTTACCCGCGTAGCGGAGGACTCGGCGGTGGCAGCAGCGCCGCAGCTGTGCGCCATATGACGTCACTCGTCCTTGAGAATGCATTGCTGGCGCAGCGGCGACGGCACCTCTCAGTCACCCGCGCAGCGGAGGAGCCAGAGGCGGCTCCGCGGATCTCAGACGTCACTCGTTCCTCGCGCACGCGCAGTTGGGGCTCGCCGAGGCTCCGCCAAATCGCTGACACCTAGCGTAGTGTTGCTTCCGCAACAAAAGGCTCATCTGGGCTGGTGCATGTCATCGGTGGCATAACATATCTGTTGGGTGCAGGTTCCCTTAAGCTTCCTTTTTTTCTGGCCACAGAAGTTCTCCATCAGGGCAGTGGGAGGGCAAATAGACACTTTACTCCGAAGAGAGAAAGGACTTTATACCCCGAGAAGGGAAACCGCAGTCACGGGCTGTCGGAAATAGCCATCACATAAAAAAATTGGTGTGGTCTAGCTCTGGTAAACCTGGTTGGTTGCGAAAGCAATAGAAGCAGTAGAGCAACTAGATTCAGAGATAGACTCTTCTTCAGTGACTTCCATGGCGAGACTCCTCGAGGAGCGCGGCACGACCGGCTCCTTCTGGCTGTGGTGTAAAGAGCAAGCTGACGTCACGCGTCGCCATAGCAACGGAGAGGCTGATGTCTCACCATCTATTAGGCGCGGCGGCGGCTCCTCGAGGAGCAAGGGGGTCCACGGACCAGGCGACGAGCGGTCAGACGTGGCGTAGTATTGCTTTCGCAATAAAAGGAGACTGCTGCGAGCCACCTGATGTTTAGCTCTCCTCGGAAGTTAAAAAGCGAAACAAAATTGGAGAAATAGAAAGGCGGGAGGACGAGAGTGGAATGTTGTGCTTTTCACGTCTCCCACGAACTGCGCAACATGACGTTGCCGGCCTCCTGCGACATGACACACACCCACTAGGGGCGACTGACCAGCGTATTGTGACGCGCACCAAAGAAAATGATTGCAGTGATTTGGCAGCGCCTGCAAAGTTTGAGAAAGAAAGCAAGTGCTTCCCCTCCCTCTTGTTCTTTCGCAGTGCCAGTGGGCGCATTTCTTTTTCAGTCCCGGCCTGTCTGGGACTACTTGCGGACTCGAGTCCGGTATTCGTTTTTCTCGGCCAGCCCGAAAGCTCCGCCCACCAGTCAGAAAGCTGCCCGCATCGCCATAGCAACGCGTTGGGCTGCGGAGAAGGAAGCAGACGACAGCTGCGCGCCGCGCTGCCAGCCATATTGAGTTAGACTCTGTGTGCATTTTGCGTACGTTTCGTGTTCCTGGAGGACGATATCGTGCGTTAAACCTTCACATGAGCTCCGTAGCTGCTCTCTGAGCCATCGTAAGACTTTTTGTTCTTGCATCTTCGTTCTATTCTCGTGAAATCCACCACAAAAGGACGCGCGTTCGGAGCTGCGAGCGCGTATTGTTTGCTCTTGTCGTCAAGTCGTTCTTGTTCACTTGTTTTGCGACATGCTGTCTGCGTTCTTACCTGAAAGCATCGCAGGTGAACCACTCGTATACTAGAGCAGCTATAGCACTTGTTGTCAACGTTTTTGCGAAGGCTTTCGTCTATTTGCCTATCCGCAACGAGTTGGGCTACTATGTGCGAACTTTGCCGCAAGCAATAGCGGCGAGCATACCCCTGAAGCTCATTTATGTAATGCACCTACGCTAAGCTGACAGTATGGTCTGCAAATCGACTCGGTATCATGATCGAGCTCACGGCGTTGCTTCGGCGTCGTGGTGGCCATGGTTTGCGTCGTCTGCTAGCAGATAACAGCGCCCTGGTACGGTAACCGAGGGGGGGCCCGGCTCTGGCGGCGAGTCCGCAAGCAGCTCCTGGCAATTAAGTAGGTCATGTCACCATGACGCTGTTTCCTGTCAGAGCGGAAGCCGAGACCGGTCAGCAAGTGTCCGGGACTGAAAAAACGAATATGCCCAGTGGTAATACCGAAAGCTGTTGGGTGGCTCATTCACTACGCTCGTTTTTCCTTTGTTGGCAGTATTTTTCCTCACAGTTTTTGTCTGGCACATTGCGTGTGAGTAACAAAACTATACTCAGACACCAACAACACCGAAGCCAATCGCTATGCTGTGATGCCCACTTGCTGTGCTCCGCCGGATGCGAGTAATAGAAGAGGACAAAGAGCGTTGTTGAGGTTAATGGAATCTAGCTGCTCTATTGAGCGTCGTCATTAAGGAGGGTACCTTCAACAATTTACTCTTCGCTAATACTGTCGGGCATGATTTCATGGAGCGGACTACCAGCAGCTCTCTGCTGACCGCCGTGACGTTGTGTCTGGTAAGAGTGTGCCTTCTGTTTTAGCGGTTCTGTGTTGAGCGGCGTCACTTTGACTTTCTGATCAGAGAGATAGACTTTCTTGATCAGGGCAGTTTTCAGGGCCGTTCATTACATACGCTTTTATGCAAGCATTTTCGTGTTTGTGTTGCACTGTTGCCTGGTCATTGTAAGAATTTACCTCAACGCACCGCTGCGGTCGTGTTCGTGATGATTCCCTCCTTGCTGTAGGGCGCATTAATTAGGAAACAACGGTATGCCAGAAAAGTCTACTCGTGTTCAAGCCTACCACAATGGCGTCTGAGTTTTGTAACTAGCGTTTTGTAACCTCGCAGAGTAACGAAAGACGAACTTCTCTGGCATCTAGATTGTCTTCCCTTACACTAGAGCTCATTGTATTTCAATCCATACTTAGAATATCATTTGGCACTTGGAGCATATCTTTCAGCGAGGTTGTATGGTGTGTGGGTGGCGTACTAAAAGATGCGTAAAAGCACCACACATTTTTTTTCTTTCTTGCTGTTACAGTTCTATCACTGGATGGTTGTCGGTGTCATAATGGGGTTCGTATTCACCCTCGCTTTGGAGCCTGAAAAGATTGGTGAGTATCATGGGTTAGGCACTCGGATAAACTGCATTTGTGGGTTTAGCCTTTGCAAGGCCATTACTTTGCAGTGTCAGCAGTGTCCGAGCTGCCGAAAATTACGATCCGGTATTGTGTGAGTGCACTTGTTTTATAAACTGAGTGTTGTGCTCGTCGTGAAAACGTTTTTTCATTGCCTTCAGCTGTGCTAGAAAACTAGTTATCATTAAAACTTGTTAAGGTGAGCAGCGCAGCAGTGGAGCGGTACTGCATCAGTATTTCATATACTGATGTCTTAAATTTGTATGGAGTTTAGATCGTTAATAAGGTTGATTGTTGCGCTAAGTGGTGCATGGTCACTGCTGCGGTTTTAAGTTAGTTTAGATCTACGAGAAAGTCGCCTTGTCATTGCATTCCTTTTATTTTTGTTTATTTTTCTTGCCCACTCTAACGAATGTCGTAGAGGATGGTGGCAGCAAATATGTACCGCGGCGTGCCTAAAAAAATATTCCTCCTCTTTAACGTTTTGCAGAAAAAGAAAGCTACTTCATCTTGGTCTATGGTACGTAATGACCACGTGTTTTTAGCCCGCCTTCCTTTGCCGCAAAACGCTCTCAATTGGTTTGTGTGCCCGCAAGAACTTATCGAACATTTAAGCTTACCCGGTTGCTGACTTGGGCGCGATCTGGCTGTATTTGAACCTGACGCGAAATTCGCCATGTTAAGTGCGTTAGCTGTTCAGCTGACAATGGAAGGTAAATGAGGGGTTTGGACCTGCAGTCTTGATGCCATAGCATAAGAGGGTTCTCGCACAGCTACCGCCCTCATTTTTCGATAATGCTCCATGTGATACTCGCCGTAAAACAGGACGTATTACGTCCCCCGCTACGGACGAGGGTGGCGCTGGTGAACACGCTCAAGGTTAGGTTACACGCATCATAAATATACCCGAAAGTAGATTGGACAGGCTCCACCGAAGCTCAGTTGGAAGATCACCGGCTGCGAAATTCGGAAGTCTTAGGTTCGGATCCCACAGGTGGTATGTAATGGACAACTTGCAGAATAACGAGCGCCCTCTACAATTTTCCAACCAAATACCCTCGTACCCAGACGGCAATCTCGCATTCTTCTTCGAAAAGGGAGAGGAGAGACGTCCCTTTATCTGTATGGAAGGGAAATTGTTGAAAGGACACAATAGAGCCGAGGCGCGAACGACAGGAGCGGGTCGAGACAGGTACTCGTCAAGGGAATGCATCATTGTAACCTTTGCACAACTTTCCTTTACACTCTACCTCGAAAGCTGGCAATGTCCGGTGGGGCTTCAGCTTCACGCACATTTGGGGGCAGCCCCGCACACCTTTTCGAAGAAGGACACAGTGCAGGGCTGCTTACTCATCTCCCCTCGCGCTAAACCCTTCATGCAGCATTGAAGGAAGCGAAAATGTGTCTGTGAACGAGGGTTTTTGGTTGGAAAACATCTTCCTGTAAGTCAGCTTTCCCGCAATTTTGCAAGTTGTCCATTGATTTTTTTACGTTCTAATTAATTATCCTTCGGTCATAAAAAGATTATTCCATTAGTTTGTCGTCAGTTAAAAATCAGAAAGATCCCCTATTATTTGTTCAGTTTCCGTGGGAGATTATCTATTTTTTTCTCTCCCAGGTGACCTCGGCGGCGCAGAGCATTACACCGGCTGTAAGATTTTCCTTTCACATTCCTCTCTGCTTGCAAGAAAACCCACGAACCTTCCGCTCCTGAAATGAACGGCGGCGAAACAAGGACACTAACAAGAAACGGACACCACATGCGCACACTACCAACTGCGCATGTGGTGTCCCTTTCTTGTTAGTGTCCTTGTTTCGCCGCCGTTCATTTCACCATGCACCCCGCCGCGGTGGCTCAGTGGCTACGGCGCTCGGCTGCTGACCCGAAAGACGCGGGTTCGATCCCGGTCGCGGCGACAGAATTTCAATAGAGGCGAAATTATAGAGGCCCGTGTACTGTGCGATGTCAGTGCACGTTAAAGAACCCTAGGTAGGTGGTCGAAATTTCCGGAGCGCTTCACTACGGCGTCCCACATAGCCTCAGTTGCTTTTGGACGTTAAACCCAAAGAAACCAAACCAAACCATTTCATCAAGCACCAACTCTCCCCTCAGGCCGTTATTATTCCGCTCCTTTCCGCAGTCCTGTGGGGCGCAGCGACTCTCGGCCTCTCCGTACAAGCGATCAACGTGGCCGCCACACTGCGAGTGTTCCGGGCTGTGCACCACGTGAGTGAATGCGCCTCGCCTGAATTCGCTGGCGTCTCCTGCTACGCGCATGCGCAGGCCGGTTCCGACCTATGCCAAGAGCGCCGACGCATGGACGACGCCTAGGAAGCGCCCTTGGAGTTGGCGCTTTAATATCGCTCGGGTGTGCGCGCGCCGAGCGTCTTTAACGTCGCGTTTCCTTGGGCCGCCGTTAGGGGATCGGGATAAGAGGCATATCGCCGACGATTTCCTGTGGCCAGGGGCGCCAGTTATTGAGTGCTAACCAATGTGTTCTCCGGCTAGTCATCCACAAACAAGCGGGCGCAAGAGGTCTGCGCACAGCTGTCCCCTTTTCACTCCATGGAAAGGAGAACAGCCCATTTAGAACGTCAGCTGTACGCGGAATTTCTCCTGGAACAGACGGCATCACTGTCACATAAAACCACAGCTTTGAACTGCTGGCCAGAAATGAAAGGGCGTTGCATGTGTCCCTGTCGACTTTTTCCCTGGGGACGGACGTAAATTCCTGAAGGCTTGTTTTGCTTCGATTCACTAGCATTTTTTTTTTCATGGCCGTGTCTTTCTCGTGACCCAGAATTCCGCAAGAAGTATGAGCAGCGGCGCTGTCCTCCTGGCCACATCCAACGCCATGGAAGCCATCTTTGGGCTGGCCTTCCTCTTTGTGCCACCCTTCCTGCCCAAATCGGTAAGCGGCTTGACTACTCCACTCCTGCACTCCAGGACCGAAAGAAATCAGAGGGACTGTTAAGAAAATCCAGATGCACGTGAAAGATAGTGAACAGAGGTTAGGACGGTGAAAGATACCAGTTTTGTGCCCTTCAGACGCTATTTTCCCTATTGTGCGTATTCCGTTCTCAACTGGGTTGTTTTTCAACTCTAGCTAGCGAACGCAATGCCTAACATTTCTCAAAATTGTCAGCACCTGGCAGCACTTCTTCCGGCATCGTGATGCGGACATATTTGCAATACTATAATTTTATTCGAGGCTACTGGAATCATCCCATCTTCAAGACGTAGTAAAATGAAGCGATAGTATGATTCCTCGAATGATGACCTATCTGGTGATTTAAATGCTGCAATTTCAACTTTGTACACCACATGCACTTTAGAAGAGGGTAAATACGGGCTGGTTGGTACATGTTTTACGAATTGGAAAAACAGCGCAATCAAAGACGAGACACAAGAGAAGGACAAAACACCAGCGCTGACTAACAACCAAATGGTTTATTGCTACAGGCAAGGCAGCATATATATGAAATGGCACGAGTAAAAACACAAAATAAGCATGAGAGAAAGATACCGCACAACCACACAACTTGACTAAAAAAAAAAAAGTCTATCGTTGATGCATCGTCCCGTCTCACCGATGTAGAGACGGGACGATGCATCAACGATAGACTGCGTGAACATGCAAAAGATATAGAGAACAAGTCTCGCAGAAACCACCTTGCTGTGCACTGTGCTGAGTGTGAAGATTGCGAAGCGCACCTCAATCGGACCACTATCATCGCCCGTTATAAAGATGAGACCACAAGGCTCATTTCGGAGGCTTGCCATATCAGAAAGCTCGGTAACACCTGTATCAGCAGCCCATCCATAAATCTACTCTCAAAGGAACTTGCGTATCTTAATCAGTGACGTGCCTTTTTTTTTTTTTTTTAGTCAAGTTGTGTGGTTGTGCGGTATCTTTCTCTCATGCTTATTTTGTGTTTTTACTCGTGCCATTTCATATATATGCTGCCTTGCCTGTAGCAATAAACCATTTGGTTGTTAGTCAGCGCTGGTGTTTTGTCCTTCTCTTGTGTCTCGTCTTTGATTGCGCTGTTTTTCCAATTCGTAACACATGCACTTTAACTGTTAAAGGGTTAAAGTTAAGTTATTCGACTGCAGAGCAGAAAGTCTTGGTACGCAGGCTGGAAATACGTCCAAGTAATTTGGTATGCGCAGGTACTGTCGTTCAGAAGTATTCTTTTTGAGCGACAGTAATGGCATGCGACATCCTGACGTAGTATCAGGCTGCAGACATGCAAGCGTCGCGAACTGACGCTCGACAGAGCCACTTTCTAGCAAAGGAATTAACGACCACAGCCGAGTATAGGAATTTTAAAAGTCAATGTCACCGTGGCACAAAAGCTAAAAGATGCGGTCTTCCTGCTGTGTTCTCTGTTACCTCATCAGCTCGACCATCGTTTTCGAACGATATTCCAGGAAAACGTGTGCAGGGGACACTGTTGCCAACTGCCGGAGAGAACAGAAAGGTGAATCGGAGTGGAGTGATTGACATTTTGCTTGTGTGCGGTTCTCACGCGGAATGAGAGGAAACTGCAACAAAGACGCGTTTTACGTCAAGGAAGCAGCAAGAGCAGGTGCATTTACTGTGAAGAGAGAAATAGCTGTGCCTAGTCAGCAGCTCTGCGTGGTCATGCAGGTTCGCAACAAAGTGGTGGTTTGGAATGGAATCCAGTAATCTCGTAGAGTAAGGGTAATCACAAAATATTAAGGTTGTGAGCAAATGGTTTTCCACCGTGCAGTATGCAATGAAGCTGCGATAAACTATCTGCCATTTAATGAAGAGAGACCTAGTTTGCTACCTCGGTGAGTGAATAAATTTTGATTTTTTTTCTGTTTGAAACTTTTTTTTTTTTACAGATAAAGTTTCCGAGAGTGATATGGGTGTCCAAGCTCCTGATCTCGGTAAGATTCTATCATTCGTTAGTTTCGACGTCTCTGCTGAAGGCGAGACGAAATGAGATGGCATTAGACTTTCACACATGAAACAGAGGCACAAAGACTGCCACATTTTTCGACGCCCTCTCCAGTGGCTGAACGCCAGAGCTTGCGTTTCGGCAAACGACGCCCAGGAGAGACTGCCAGTCGCTGAAATATATGCTGCATTTTGTCGGGGCAGACCATATTCGTCCGTTAGATGCAGTCCACAAATAGAATCCGTTTTCTTGTGGCTTGAGTTTTCTATCAGTGAAAACAGGGCAGAATTTGCTTGGCAGTGCAACTGAAACTTCTTTTCTTGCCTTGCAGACACCTTTTGCTATTAACCTGCTATACTATGCGAACTCAAGGACAGAAGAAATGGTAAGTATGGCCATTTTTAGCGGCGTGTATAATCTTGTTGTGCAGGAAAATTTTGTGAAAGTAGTGGGAAATTTTTGGTCTTACTTTTGATACAGCGAGTCTTTCCCTAACTGCTTTGAGCAACATATGAACATGGTGTCATAGCCGAAAAAGTGAACAACGAAACAGAGCCAATCAGTACGAATTTTATGTCCTTAGACTCGACACCATTTATATCTTTAACCCCATTTATGGACGTAAGTTTCGTTTCTTACCGGTTAGCGGTGGGGAGATGGACGCAGCCAACGTGTGGTCGTATAAGCGCTGGTGTAGTCACGAATTATTCTGATGTGCAATGTCACTGCGGGTCCTGACGTCTCTCACAAGTTTTTCACAGTGCTCACTGGGAGCCAGTGTGGGGTCTGTGTGCGCATCTCGACATTAGAGTCGGCGTGCTGCGCGGACTGTGATCTATGAGATTTGGCCTCATATCCGCTGCCGTTGTTGCCACGTCTCGGACGCCTACTCGCTGAAAGACAACCGATCTGCTGCTGTTCGCTCTGCATTCGGCAGATTTCCGTGACTAAGCCCGCTGCCACTAGCCACGCACCTGCAACTGCATTTGCCGATACAAAGCCGTGTCTCAACCGAGAGTGCGTGCGTACTTGTACATTAACGAAAAACCTCGCTTTTCTTTTGCTATACGAAGACAGAAATGCGTACTGCGTGTTGTGTGCGAAATCGCGTTATCGTGTTCCCTTCCTTATCGCAGACAGCGGCCGAAAGGCGCCGGGTCCTGGAAGTCGACTTCCCCTTAGTTTACGTCCGCCCAGAGAGTGGGGGAAGAGGGTCCAAGGGCCTCCCCGTCCAGAAAGCGCGGACGCCGGCCCTGGAATCGGCTCTGGTTGAGCCCACTGGCACCGGAGCGGAGAAGCTTACGGCCGAGTCGGACTCGAGCGAGGCTTCCGAGGTTGCGCAGGATGCAAAGAGGAGGAAGCGACGCAGCAAGATTACGCTTAGCGCCGCCTAGTTTCGGAAAATGAAAGACGAGAGAGACCTTTTTTTATTTCAGAGGCCGGCGACGTTCCGGCAGTTGAAGCCAAAGTTGGCAAGTTGCGTCCCCATTCGCTTCTCTATTTGAATGCTATGGATCGGGTGGCTATGCTGTACACTCTGGAGGAGCACCATTTATAGCGAACATTTATTTGAAACATGCACAGCGGAGAGCAGTGCAGTAGTTGGTGCGTCGGCAACGCGTGTGAGTGTCGCAGCAAAAACGGACGCACGGAATAACATTACATCAATAAATATGTTTAATTCAACGCTTTTGATGCGCCGCTCATAATGCCACGTGACTTTGCTTGCCATTGACGTGCCTGAAGAGAGGGCGTAGCTAGCAACAGGCGCGCAGAATTTTTTTTTTTCATAACAGCACAACAGTGTGAACGCCCAACTTACGACCCGCTGAACTCGTCGGTGGTGCCAGCCGTTCTCGGCTGGCGCACTTCATGCAAATCTCAAGATCGATGAGAAGCTCTCCTGCTCGATTTGTCTGGTAGATAAACATTTATTGCCTTAATATTTATCACAGAGTTGTGGAGGCTACGCGCGCACAAAAGAAATCCAGTGAGACTTCGGCTTCACGGGAAAAAGATGCCCAGGCTTAGCTTGGTTAAGCCAAGAATGCGTTGCATATTGCGCGGTCATTTTGCGCGAGGTATTGCTTGGCGGCACTCGGATGGATGGATGGATGGATGGATAGGAGCGCCCCCTTTGAAACGGGGCGGTGGCAACCGCCACCATGCTTAGCCGTTTTTTTTTGTTTTTTTAAACCTTTTTTGTTTTCTGTTTTTTTTTCCACGTGGTTTGGTGACGTCACGTCACGTGGTTTGGTGGCTGCCGGCCGCGCCCAAGGGCTGAATTGAGTGATTGCAATATGCTACGCATAAAAAGCAGCGTCTCCACTGTCCTTCGAACCGACAAAATCATCACTTCTCGTACACAATCTGTACCACAGTGTTACCTGTTTAGTATTATGCCTTTCCCGTAAATTGCATGTTGTTTTGACTCTCGAAAACTGCTACCCATTTGTTGCTGCACAGCAGAGTTCAGCAGCTGGGTAGTATGGCATTCTATCGACACATCTGGTGTATGTGAGTACGAAGCTCGTCCACACGAGATCATGGAATGTGCGTCTTGTGTGTGATACGGGGATGTGTAAAAACGTGCTAGCAGAGAAAAACAGGGCTGGTAAAAAAATAGCACCAAAAGTAGCTAGGACACATTTTAATGAAGTAACGAAGGGGAAAAAAAATGTGTGGCGCTTAAGACTAAAGAATTTGCAATTGCCGTGCCTTCTGTTGCAAGTTCTGCGCATGTCTGCCTCAGTTTCTTCGCAATAGACGATATGCGAAATGTTCAGCGCCATCTCTTGGCACTTCCAGAACTAGGCCCTCCATGTTGATTTGGCCGAGAATACGAAACCGCTGCCCAGAGTTAAGTTGAAACGGCTGGACTTCATTTGAAACGTGAAATGCCGATGCAGCCTTACGCTATGCTGTGCACTCTGCGAGGACACTACGGTGCGTGCGGGAGCAAAGTACCGCCTTTGCCATAAGTAACCGAGCAGGAGGATTTTGCTTGTCGATCGTATAACGGAGCCTTTAAGGCAACCCTAAAGACCTAAAGGTGCCAAAACGTGAGGACAGGGGTTCACCTTACTTTACAGAGATTCAGAGCTTAAGGGCTACTATAAGTGCTTCGCTGCGCGGCTAAGAAACTAACTACGATTGCCCGGTTACTTTCGCTAAAGACGGTACGTTTCAGCTTCCCTCTTTTCGCTTTTCTTTTACTCTGCGCTAAGGTTTCAACACCAAACGTCACCCGAGGTATTACGAGTCAGCACGCCAACCAGTGCACAGCTTTCGCTTCCTGCGCTGATTTTTCAGAAATCTTTATAGGTGATTTGAGTTTAAATTGAGATACGGATCAGAGTATTTGTTGTCTGGGAAAAAAATCTAGAGCCGATTTGTGCATTTATTAATTCTTCGATAGCCCATGGTCAGTCAGAGGTGAATGCACATCGACGCTTACCTGAACGTCGAAATAGAGGAGGCAAATATTTTCAGCTGGGTCTACGCCTGTGTAGCTCAAGCATATAGTTCGGTCGCGAAGAAGTGCTTTACTTAATCTGTCGGCGAATAGCGGCCATGGGCACTAAGTGCGCGCCATCTCTAAACATCGTGTCGTGGCGAACTAAGTGCGCTCAAAGAACCATACGCCGATTACTGCTTAGTTTTCCACATGCTAAATTGAGTTTTTTTCTGTTCTATCATTTTAGATGGGGTAGAAAGCTCTTCTGAACGCGGAGTAGTCGCAAAGTGTCGCACGCTGTTTTCCTCTAATATCGCGCGATGGCGTCCGCGTGTTATGCCCGTTAATGCGTCTTTGGGATGGAATACACACTATGCATAAAAACTGAGGTACAAATCTTTTTTTTTTTCAAGATTCCCACAAACGACATACGCCGCGACAAAAGCCTGTTGAAAAAGGGGATAATGCAGCTATTTTATTGCGAAGGAGGGATGGATTTCAAAGTTACAAAGTGCGACTGTGTGCTGAAATCGCTTCACGCCGTCTGATTTTATCATCATTTTGGCAAGCTCCAACAGCTTGTCCAGCTACAAGGCCACTTATCCAGCTTTGGGAACAAGTCAATTAACTCTATAAAGTCAGCAAATAAAGTCCAAATAAGGAAAGATGTGAGTCACAGAGAGACGATCTTGGCAATGCTATTCACCGCCTGTTCGCAGGAGATGTTCCAAGGCCTGGATAGGAAACAGTTAGGGATAAGAGTTAATGGAGAATACCTAAGTAATTTGCGATTCGCTGATGACATTGCCTTGCTTAGTCACTCAGGATATGAACTGCAAAGCGTGATCAATGAATTAGATAGGCAGAGCAGAACGGTGGGGCTAAAAATTAACATGCAGAAAACCAAAGTAATGTTCAACAGCCTAGCAAGAGAACAGCAGTTCGCAATTCGTAGCCAGGTGCTGGAAGTAGTAAGATAATATGTCTATTTAGGGCAGGTAGTGACAGCTGATCCGGATCATGAGGGAAATAACTAGAAGAATAAGAATGGGGTGGAGCGCATATGGCAGGTTCTCTCAGATCATGAATGGTAGTTTGCCAATATCCCTCAAGAGAAAAGTATACAACCGCTGTATCTTACCGGTACTCACCTATGGGGCAGAAACGTGGAGGCTAACAAAGAGGGTTCAGCTTAAGTTAAGGACAACGCAGCGAGCTATGGAAAAAAAAAATGATAGGTGTAACGTTAAGAGATCGGACGCGGGCGGAGTGGTTGAGAGAACAAACGCGCGTTAATGATATCCTAGTTGAAATCAAGAGGAAGAAGTGGGCTTGGTCAGGGCATGTAATGTGAAGGCAAAATAACTGCTGGTCCTTAAGGGTAACGGAGTGGATTCCAAGAGAAGGCAAGCATAGCAGGGGGCGGCAGAAAGTTAGACGGGCGGATGAGATCAAGAAATTTGCGGCAATACAGTGGCCGCAACTGGCGAAGGACAGTGTTAATTGGGGAGATATGGGAGAGGCCTTTGCCCTGCAGTGGGCGTAGTAAATGTGATAATGACGATGATGATGGTGATGAAGTTGCGCTTGTCCCGTCTGTCTTACTCTGTGTTGTCTGTTTTGGCGCCAAGTCCTTTTACGAAAAAAAAAATAACTATAAGCTAAGACAGCGAAAATCAACACTGTCAACAGCGCAGGGCACTGTAACGGTAACGATGAAAAGCGAGGATGTGCATTGCTCAATGCTATTAAAAAAAATTAGGAGGACGCTTAAGCTTAGCCTTCAGACCAGACGCGATAGCACCTTCTTCACCTTTTTCTCTTCTATTTTTCCGTTTTGTAGCATATGTGTATATGTATTTTTAATTGCAATAATGCCAGCACACATCGCAAACACGTTACTAAGTCAAATACACCGCAACGCGTTCACTAGGTGCACCTCTAACACGTTTGATCCAACGACCATTATGATTCTGTTCATTTGCGACTGTTTTCTTCATGGTTTGAACATAGTTCATGTACATAAATATTGGTTCACTCTAATAAATATTATGTTAAAATAAGGAGAAAAAAAACATTCGTGGCCTATGCGTTGCGGGCCCGCCTCGCACGCAGAACACCTGGGTTTGAACCCCAAGGCGGGATAGTTTATTTTAATGAATAACTTTATATCTGTAATACCCCCATTAGGGGAACTTCCTCGCATATTTTGGCTTCATTCGGACCCTCCACCAATTCATAGCTTCATTGGAAACTCCCGGTATATTTTCTGAATGAGCAGGACGACGACGCCTGGCTTCCAGCACGATGATCTCCTTACGCTGTCGCATACGAATAACACTACGCAGCTGGCCCATGGTGGTGAGATTGATGCAGCTGCTAGCGTCGGTGCGCACGATAGTCTGCCCGGCCACAGAGGTTGGTCAAGGCCAACGCACTCGGCGCAAAAATCCACTCTCTATACCGCACCAGATAGATTTTCCTAGTGTTGACAACAAAATAGCGATGATAACTAATGCGCGACGATTGAAACGTTGCTTAAATGCGCGAATTAAAGCGACAACGGCAAAGCACACTTCCCAGTGCTGATTCCTGCTATCATCTGCGCCAAACATCAAGCGAAACTGAGGGCGCGCTAGGAGCATGCGGGCGTTGATTAAAAGGACCTACATTTGGTAAAAGATGAGCATTGTAAGCAGCACATCAATTGAGGCTTGACTTTCGAAGTTCCACTCGTGAGATTCATGACAGTTCACCGGTATCAGGAAAGCATGCGTACCTAACGACGATGCACGAGCTACATACGAGCTCTCGGGAACAAAGATGGAAACCGGAACCTGCGGGCGCCGGGTTGCCAGACCGCCAAGCAGTTTCACCTAGCGTCTGTTCTCAGCTAGGGGTGTGCGAATATTCGAAATTTTCGAATATATTTCGAATATTATATTTTTAGTATTCGTATTAGATTCGAAATCCAAGTATTCGTATTCTTTCGAATATTCTACCCGACGCGAATATTCGTATCCAGCCGAATATTCATTGTGAGCACCGGCGTTCATTTCGGTCCGCAAGCCCTATCGACAGAGACATAACAACATGGCGGCGCCCAGAGCAATGCGCATGGATGAAGGAAAATTTTTCCTTCGTATTTTTCCTTCGAGGGAGGAAAATTGTTCCTTCCTGTAAGGGCCATGTCGTAGCTTACTGCGCTGGTGAGCTTTTTTGTGGATATACCTGCGAAGCTGCTATAGTCAGAGCTGTGCACGAAGAACCTCGCAATACGTGTCAGGTCAGTGCCAAGTGAGAGGGAATTTTCTGTGGCTGGAGGGGTCGTTTCAGCTAGAAGGGAACTACTTCTGCCTGACCATGTGGAGCAGCTGGTTTTCTTTCACGGCAACCTTTAATGTTCATCCCAGCAACGTGCTTTGGTGCTGATGGCAAGCTAGCCTTAATAAATGCTGTGTACTAGCCATCCTCTCTAATATTTCCACTCTTCTAAGAATAATGTTCGAGACTTTGATACTTTTTGTGCAGCCACACACACCTTTTGTGTTCATTTAATCATCCATAGTTGAACTGTGATGTTCTTGGGTGCTCAAATAAATGTTTTGTAGCTGTTAAATGCGTCTGTCCTGGATTATTCGATATTCGATTCGATATTCGGAATCAAGTATTCGTATTCGATTCGTATTCGAAAAATTTGATATTCGCACACCCCTATTCTCAGCCCATAAACCGCCATATTTGGACTGGTAGTCGCCGTAGCAGTTGTCCGCAATGCTGTGATGGTGCCGACATTTGCATGTACGCCCCGTTCTCAGAAAATATAGCGTCGGCTTTTTCGGCGTTGGCATTGTGAGCGAAAAATTGCGGGCATGGCTCTGGCAGGTGGCCCCCAGAGAGCAACCTAGGGGGCAGGTGGGCCACGTATAGGTCACGTGACCTTCCGGCGTCATCCCGCCCACTGGATAAGGAGCAGACTGCCAACATGGCAGGTGGCAGTTAATGGTCGGTCACTCGGGAAGAGCAACCTGGGTCGCACAAGGACCACCGCTGGGAGCACCTGCCACTGCTGTGCATAGATTAACCGCTGCACCACTGCGCCAAGATGGGTGTGAGGACTCCCAGGGAGCTATGCATGTAAAGTAAAGTATAGAGAACCACCTTCTGCGTATGTGGGAATTAACCCGTTACGCTACTGCGTCATATCTTTAAGGCTTAGCTTAAGTGTTCGCTGCCATTTTTTTATGACTCTTATTGACAAGTTTGCGCACAACCAGGTGGGCAGGTTGTCATGAAGCCACGTTACCTCTCTCTACCAATCAGCAGTCCCAATACCTGTTACACCACGACTTTTTTTTCTTTTTTGGAACTGACACGGAGATTTTAGGCGTACATTTTTTGTGACATATCCTACTGTGTTTTGATGCCTGCTTGGTTCTCCGGAGCAGAAATTGCGGCTGCAACTAGGCGATGTTCCCGGAACGTGTACCAGTACGTGCAGGCTCTCGGGATGTGCCCCCGACATTCTGAATCTTGAGGCGGACGGTGATAAGTTTCGAAATGTATTGGCATAAAAATTTCCCCAGCACAGACGCACTGTCATAGTGCGCGTATGTTTTGCAACACGCTAAGCTATGTCTCAAAAAATACCTGGCATTATGCATCACTTAGCTCCAAAGCTCGCCAACGGAGCAGAGAACGCTATATGGTATATCAGCGCTGAATGGCTGATAGCGCTGGCTTACACTTTCGAGCGAGAAAGAGGTCAGAAGTGGAGAAACAAGAGATGTGTGCGAAGCAAGTGCTTTTTCTTTTTTTTTCTTACATATTGGTCTCTGGCTTGTTAGCCGCTGCTGTTCAGTGCGTTTTGCGAAACACGCTCGAGTTTATGCGCAGCTCTAATAAATAAGCCGAAATCTCTTTTGTTTCATACAACGCAACACGCGTCACAGATGCGAGTTAGGCGCATCTACACTTTTATGTGGTCGTATGCGCATTGTATCAGTTATTGTGTGCCACACAAGTTAATAAGAAACACACTGTGGCACGTATGCACTCGTGTGCAGCAGGCATGAATTCACATGAGACAGAGGTGTGACACATGACTCGCATGTGGCACATATGGTTTCATTCGGGACACGTTCTGGACACAATTATCTTGTATATGACACATGACTTCATAGGATACATATGAATTAATAACAATTTTTAATAGGGTATCAGAAACTAGTTATAATCGAAGAAGACGCGGTGAAATAAAAAAGAATGAAATCTCTCTTTCTGGGGCTCTATTTTTGTTCCTTTCAGTGTGCACAGAGTGGCTGCATCAGATTTGTGGTCAGCTCTGCGGCGGAAACCGATTTCTCGTTCGCGGAATGCAGACAGCGACGCATTAATATCTCTCGAGGCGACAAGGCTCGGCCGCCCCACCCAGCTTGGATTCGCGATGTCGGTGCGTCGCCCGAAAGGGCTTTGAGGCGCACTGGGGATGATTGAGAGGGACGGCATTAGTCAGCAAATGTCTGCTGCGCATATCGTCGCGTTCCGTTTTTCTGTTCGCCCTGCCAGTGTCCCCATTATTTGGGATTGAATGTGCCGCCTGTTCACCTGCGCGCGTGGCTGGGTCATTAATAAAACCTAATGCGTCCGCAATTATTCATCACGAAAATAACTTCGGCAAGGTCCGGAGAGAGCATCAAGTTTAGTTCGAGAAAGCGACCTTATGCGACTGTTTTGAAAGTTTATTGCCGAATTTAATAACTTCCAGGGGCCCCTTTGTCGCAACTGCCATCACTACCACCGGTACCATGATTGAACTTCCCTCCTCTTTGCGTCCATTTTTACTCTGCGGAAACACTCCGTGCAGGACGTCTCTACTCTATTTATGAAACGCACTAAATAAACTTTTAAGCATGAAATGCTTCTAGCTCCTATTCTCGGCAAATCCAGGCGCGCAGGAAGCCGAAAAAAAAGCCGAACTTGCCAAAAACTTCCGAATTCTTCCGTCAGAGGGGTTGCTAGCGAGCAGAAAGAATTTATAGCCGACAGCGGGGCTCAAACCTGAGCTGACGTCGAAAGAGCAGTTTTGTTTCCCTAGACCACTCGTCCGTTGCCACAGCGCCTCACGCTGTGTCTTTTAACTGGCGGGCGTTATTGTCGTAGGATAAAAAGAGGCAGCAGCGCGAATAGACAAGAAAGAACAGAAGACAACAGGACTGTTGTCTTCTGTTGTTCGTTGTCTATTCGCGCTGATTCTTTTCGTCACGCATTCTGACCAACAATAGCACATCAAGACTTGGGTTGTTGTCGTCTTCCTCAACTTGATCCGTTTTTTCTCTGCGCATTGTGAAAAGCAGAAGGGGCTGAACGCGGCGCCACGTAGTATGCATTTCATGCTTATTCCTGCCTCCACTACGAGATCGACTACGGATATTTTTTTTCCGGGTTTCCTCTGTGAAAACATGGATTAAAGGTGCGTTTGACAGAGGAAGGCCTCTTTGCTGGTTTGGTTTATGGTTTATGAGGGTTAAACATCTTCAAACAAAACATCTTAAACATATTTGGGTTAAACATCCCAAAGTGACTCAGGCTAGGAGGGACGCCGTAGTGAGGGGCTCCGGAAATTTAGACAACCTGGGGCACACGGGCCTCTAGAATTTCGCCTCCATCGAAATTCGACCGCCGCGGCAGGGATCGAACCCGCGTCTTTCGGGCCAGCAGCCAAGCGCCATAACCACTGAGCCACCACGGCGGGAAGGCCTCTTTGCGTTCATAAATTTAAATATCGACAAATATTTTCTGTAGTCGATGCCACAAACGAACGCATATGGCGGCTGTAAGGAGGACTGCTCCTTTGTAGACTCAATGGGGAATAGCACCTTTTACCCTTTTATTAGTCCTCCCACCCAAAAAAAGGTAAAAAAAACATAAAAGAAAGAGAGAGGATGCCTGGACCAGCAAAGCTTTGTCAGGCTTAACGCCAATTCAAAATAAATGAAAAAGAACGAAATTTCTAAAAAAGAACAAAAAATTTAAGCGAAAAAGAGAGCAGTAAAAAAAAAACTCGAAAGAAGAGAAAACAAAAGACTCATCACAGTAAACGTTAGTCGCATGCAGACAGCCAAAGCACAACGTGCAGTCTGCGGAATAAATAATAATCATAAGAAAAAGAAAACCGAAGTCACTGCAAAATCATGGTGTCAGTAACAGTCTAAGAAAGCCCTGAGTGCCGGCCACAAAATAAAAATCAGAAAAATAACAACATAAGCAAAACAAAACAAGACGAAACCGAAGTCACAGTCACACAGTCAAGGATACAGTCACAGTCGCACAGTCAAGACACAGTTAGTCACACAGCGCCTTTTCTTGATCGCATTGCGCATTTCACTCACGCCGTTTCCTGGGCAGCGACTGCCGACCAGCGCTACCCTTCGATCCCGGCCGCGGCGGCTGGAATTTCTTTGGAGGAGAAATTCTAGAGGCCCGTGTACTGTGCGATGTCAGTGCACGTTAAAGAACCCCAGGTGGTCGAAATTTCCGGAGCCCTCCACTACGGCGTCTCTCATAGCCTTAGTCGCTTTGGGACGTTAAACCCCATAAACCAAACCAACCAAACCTTCGCACGTGGAGCGCGGACAGTCGAGCAAAAAAAAAAAAAAAAACGGGGCTTGTGTCCATAAACGCCCAGCCTCTTTTGCCGGTGGTTCGCTGCTCTCCGTTGAATTTACTTCGAGATCCCCCTCGTTCGACTAGGGCTTCCTCTATCTATTCTGACTCTCCTATCCTTCGGGGCAAGCGCCAAGGGATATGCCCTGAAACCAGTGTGTGATTATATTCACGGCTATATAATTACGTCAGGTAGATTCCTCTGCTAGAATGTGAATTCAGTGCTTTTTCTTTCCCGTTTTTTTTCCTATCTTTGTACAAATTCTAGTTTAAGACACAAAATGATCAAAACACTCCACACAGCGCTAATGTTGTTGTGTTTGGTTCCGTCTTCGTCTTTTTCTCGTTGTTTAACATGAACTTTATGTTAAACAACTTGTACATGTGTGCGTTTGTATCAGCTATGCACCCTGGCCAATTCCCCGCCGTGGACATGCGATATTAAGCTCGAGGACATCATGATCAAGAGAAGCCGTAGGCGGTCAGAGGTAGTCTTGCAGAGAATTCAAATTAAAATCGGCTCCTTTGAGCTCAAAGGCGTTTGCACAGCGGGAAACGCAAAAAATTTTGCAGGTTTCCGTGCTATGCATACTGAAAAAAATTGCGCAGAACCACGAGGACTCAGCAGAGACAGACACAAGGACGAGAGCGACTCACAACTGAAGTTTTAGTTAGAGATGATACCTTATGTTGACAATGTCTCGCAATTGCCCAGAAAAGGTTGCGGGAAAATACTATGTCAAAATTCTTATTTCTGAGCCCTGCAAGTTGTCCCGTTTCTGCTCGTTAACCGAGGAATATAAAAAAAGGAAACTTGGATGTGGCACCAATCACAAAGGCAAGTTTGGTCGTTGCAGAAGGAACGCCATCTACGAGATCCCGCTCAGCTGTGGCAAGGTGTATCTCAGCCAGACGGACCGCTGCCCTAACAAACGATTACCAGCCTTAGATGCAGCAAGTTGAGTCCGTCGTCGGGGATCTTGAAGGTTTTGTTGCCTCCCAGTCCTCACTTCTTTCAGCAGCTTTTCCGCAACAGATGTCACAGTTTCCCCTGGATCGACGGACTCAACATGTGGCTGTGCCGTATGTGCACAATATGTCGCACAGTCTAAAAAAGGTGGCGAAGAAGTGTGGCGTCGATCTTGCATTGACTGCGCTTGTGCGCTTGTGCGCTTGTGCGCTTGTGCCCGCTCGTGAACGGCGAGATAAGGAAGCCAATGTGCACTACGAACCACCAAAAGAAGTTCGTACCACACAAAATTGGTGCTGTCTATAAAATCCCGCTCACTTGTGGCAAAACTTATATTGGGCAATCAGGACGACGATAAATGAACGGCTGAGAGAGCACCGCTTGGCAACGGAATCCTAATCAGCGGGGGGAAGCTCGTTGTCAAACGCTGTCTTATCGAACGGTACCCTGGCGAACCTGCCCCTGTACCTTGCACACCAATCTTTCAAGAAACAAGCATTCTAGGTACAATAAAAACGCAATCTGAACGTGAAATTTTTGAAGCTCTGTGCAGTGATAAAGAAGGTTCGAAATGCGTCGGCACCTCGTCTGTCAATCTATCAAAAAAAAAAAAAAATGTTGTTCCTGAAGCGTGGCGTTGCTACTGGGCGTGTGTGAGTAACAGCATTTTTTAGATGTCTTATACTGATTGTTTTTCAAATGAACGTCAGTTGAAGACTAGCTTCTGTCCTGTGTATTTGTGTTCTTTGTCTCGTGTGTTCACTAAGCGCTAGCAAAAATGATTTCAAGCGCTTTGCAACTAGCCCAAGTGTCCGCCTTATTATGCAGATGAGCCTGGACTTTCAGTGGCGATGCATGGATTGCAAAGGACGTTGGCCTGATTCACGACGTTCCGCGTCGGCATACGTGCACAGGTTCGCCTGGTGAGTTTCGCGGACCACCGAAAAAAAAAAATGAGCGTACGCAGTGGACCGGGCGAATTTGAGGTACATCGCGATGTTTATTTTGTCGGAGAAAAGTAAGGCTTCGGGCAACGTCCAGGTCATTATCATCGGCATATCATCCTGTTTCATCTCGCCTATATGAAAACCCTCCCAGCGTTTCGCGCTGTGCGGATTCTGTTGCCAAGAAACATTACCGCTCAAAAATGCATCCGCTCAGCATCGCATCTGAGATTTCTTCTTGCACCCGACAGTGGCCCCCAGCCGCTCGGGCTGATGCTCCAGACGACGCGGTTCCGATCACGCAGACGCCATTTCGACCGGTTAGCTGGCAGCCGGAATGAGGCGTTCTTTTCTTGAAAGCTTCGACTGGGAACTTCGTCCTCTAGCATTGAAGAAAGCGTGCAATTTTTTTTCCCCGCCAGGAACTAGACAAATATAAACACATTAATGTTCAACTTGCATATCAGATATTTAGTACATTTATATTTAACAGTCATTCTCTCATGACATTGGACTGTAGGCGCAAAAGAAATGAACCCATTTGTGTGCAAGATGCCAATTAAGTTGGTGGTATTCAACCTAACCACATGTAAGCAACCTGAAGTACTTCCTAAAAAAATGTTGAATATGAACATGAGCACTGTTCACTAAATTTCACTCGTGAGACAGGAAAGAAGACCGAAATCTCATCACTCGTCCTGAAAAAGGTGGCACCGCTGTCTCTGCACACATAATACAGGGACCATATCTGCGCTTAAATGGACGGCTCGATTTCATTCAGCTGCTAGACAGCTGGTCACACCTGCAGAAGTGGTCGGAATTCGGAGCCAAATGGCTTACCTTGCAACTTCCTCGTAGTCCGAGCATTCCACTCATCAGCGCTGTTCATCACGCCATGTAAAAGTCACCTGCATAGAATGTAGCCCATTTCCTTACTGCGTCGGTCTTATGTGACCGGGAGCCATGAAACAACAGCATACGACAAAAAGCATGCGTCAAAACAGCGCAGGGAAAAAACAGCATGAAGCGTGATGGAAAAACAACAGTGAAGGATCGACTGAAGAAAAGAAAGAAAAGTTTCCTGGCGTGGTATGCGCAATTCCATGTGCCGACTGCGCAGCCATGTAGTACGTGGGTGAGTCCAGGGATTTCGCAAGAAGATTTCGAGACCATCAGAATGACGTGAAGAATCTACGGGCGGCTTCAAACACACTTGCCGAACACTCGGTATCTACCGGCCACAACACTGACTGGGACCAGACACGTGTCCTTCCAAAAGAAAAGAACCGAACACCGCGGCTCTATCTCGAGTCGCTGATTATCCAAACGACAACAGATACGCTGAACCGTTGCGAAGGCAATCTACCCCAAGTATGCGCTAGATGTCTGGGATCTATCTGACTTGGGCCATATTTAAGGCAACGATTTTCTGCTTCGCCTTTATTGTGAACAAGGCTCCCGTGTGGGAGCCGAAACGTCATTTCATCGTTATTTTAGTCCATGCCTTTTATTTTTAGAAGAGTGCGGTGAGGGGCTAGTTGGTATGACATTATGAGAACAAACAATAACTGCAAAGAATTAAGTATTAGAGCATGCAAATTCCTTAGATGATGATGATGATCTGCCTAAGCATTGTCACACTTGCAAGCATGATGACAAAAATTGTAATCCACTTTTCGATAGGACTAAGATTATCGGACGCTCGAGGGATAAGAAAGAACGGGAAATTATCGAGGCCTTGGAAATCGCGAGATTAGGGCCTGACAAGTGTGTTAGCGATGCTTCAGTACACCTGTACCGCAAGGAGTTTGAATTCCTTGATTCCACGAGATGAGCGTGGCTTTTGTGTTTGTTTTTGTGGTTGGTGCGCATGCGCTTTGCTGCTGAAGGAAAGAGGAGTTGGTGGAATAAATCAGTTGTCAGTCTGCGTTTGTCCTGTGTGGTTCTCTTTCTCTTGTCCCGTCCTTTTGCGCAGATATTATTTGGTCTTTTATTTTTGTAGCGATAGCTACACTACGCCAGCCGCTTCGCGCGGTCAGCTTCGCGCGCCAGCCGCTGCGCGCTCAGCCGTGGCACCACAGCTTCGCCAGCTGTGTGCATGCGCAGATTGACCTCATAGCCCGCAGCTGATGTACGTGGTTGGTCACGTGGTGCGGAGCAGCTGCCGGTGGAGTGGCTCGCCGGCGAAACCGAGGGGGGGAGGAGTGGAGAGAGTGATTCCACGTCTAGGGACGATGATGAAGAAGGAACGCCCAGAGCTCTAGCTCACTTTAAAATTCGACTGAGCGAGTTCCACTCGGCCAGCTGTAGCTATCGCGTCACTCCAGGTTTAACCAGAGCTAAACCACAGCCATTTTTCCGTCATGTTCCATTCCGACCAGACGGGTTTCCGTCAAACTCTTGACTGCAAACCTTGTCATCGAGCTCTCGTTTCTGATCTCATCAACCTAAACAAGCCACTTAGGCTTTCCGCCACTCCAGACTCAAGTTCAACGCCCTTGAAACACGTTGTTGGGCTATTTGGTGCATTGCATTCAGAGAATTAAAGCCGCCAAAGAGGAGCACAAAAGAAAACTGAGAAGAAGAGGATGGTAGGAAAGAGGCTGGAACCAGGCTTTTTCCTCTTCTTCTTCTTCTCTCTTCCCTATCACCCCCTTCTTCTTCTCAGTTTTCCTGTGTGCGTCTTTTGTCTAGTTTGATTTTCTTCAACATCCTCTAAACAAAATGCGGTAATGCTGCTCCCTTTTTCTTTCCTGGTGCCGAATGTCTCGTTTCGCTGAGTGAAAGTCGCCTAAATTAAAGCTTATCTTTGAAAGCTCGTCTCGTGCTGCGACACGTTCATGCATCGATCTGTCAATGTAAATTCATCTTGACTCGGATATTCGATGAGACCAAAAAAACTTACCGAGCGTCACGTCTATCTGGCTTCGGGCTTGTTTACCACCGCGGCAGATTAAGGGCTGAGCAATGTTTTTCCTTCAGCAGCTTCTGGCATAAGAAACACGAAATGGGCACGAGAGCGCGCACTCCATAGCGCACATGGCTCAGTTCCCGGTGGTTTCCAGAGCGCCCTCTGCGCAGCCAGTCGAACAGCGTTCTCTTCGGCCGGCAGGTGGGCACCGGACGAGATGCTTCTTCTAACTCCGATGATAGCACCATCTGTGTGGCGAAGGTCGTGTGCACATATCGCTGTAAAACTTGTAACCAAAGTGTGTTATGAAATGGTCTGTTTCGACACTTTTTTTACCACACAATTTGCTGTACATTCCTTGTCACCCTTTTGTTATCCCCTCTCGTAGTGCACTGCGGCCCCCATTCCAAGCACTACGGCGCACTCGGTTAAGTATGGCGAGGAATTTCTCCATCGAATGGCTCTAGTCCAAGCGGCATATTTTCCATAGGGTGTTATACCTACACTCCTTGGCCGTTGGTCTATGGAGAAACCACTGGTGACTCGGGTGAGATGACACTCGTTATGTGTGCCCCTCTTCAGAATCGAGAGAAACCACTGCCAAGAGGTGCACACTGCACTGCTAGGGCACATGAAGATAGCTGCACTACCGCACTATATTTAACAGCGGTCAGTACCGCCACACCGATTGGAGCGAGGCGCAATTACCTGCACCTAAAACACGACACTGAGCCGGCTGCAGGGTTGTTATAGGATATCCACTCCCGCTGATCATCATCATCAGCCTGACTACACCCACTGCAGGGCAAAGACCTCTCCCATGTCTCTCCAGTCAACCCTGTTCTTTGCCAGTTGCGGCCACCGTATTCCTCAAACCTTTTAATCTCATCCGCCCACCTGCCCACCTAACTTTCTGCCGCCCCCTGCTATGCATGCCTTCTCTTGGAATCCACTCCGTTACCTTTGAAGACTAGCGGTTATCTTGCCTTCGCATCACACGCCCTGCCCAAACCCATTTCTTGGTCTTTATTTCGACCAGGATGTCGTTAACCTGCGTTGGTTCCCTCGCCCACTCTACTCGCTTCCATTATCTCAACGTTACACCCATCATTTTCCTTTCCATAGCTCGCTGCGTTGTCCTTAACTTAAGATGAACCCTTTTCGTTAGGCTTTACGTGTGTGCCCCTTCGGTGAGTACCGGCAAGATATAGCCATTGTATACTTTTCTCTTGAGGGATATTGGTAAACTGCCATTCGTGATCTGCGAAGCCCTGCCATATGCGCTCCACCCCATTATTATTCTTGGTTTGGTTTATGGCTTTTAACGTCCCAAACCAACTCAGTCTATGAGAGACGCCCATTACTATTCTTCTAGCAATTTCACTCTTGTGACCGGGATCTGGGGTGACTACCTGCCCTAAGTAGAACTGTTCCTTACCATTTCCAGCACCTCGCTAACAACTGTGAGCTGCTGTTCCCTTGCGGAACTGTTGAACTCCCCATACCACCCCCTTAGTTTCTGACCAGCTGGATCGCGCATTACGTAGCAGTTTGCCGCCTTTTCCGAAGTTGAAAGGTATGGGCTTAGGAGAGAGAGAGAGAGCAGGAGAGTAAGAGTAACAAATCGATAAAGAGCTTGGAGCACGTACGGGGCTCATGTGCAGCAGATGAAACTGCAGAGATAATGCTCTGACGGCCAACACAGTACAGTGGTCTGCTCGAGGAAAAAAAAATAAAGAAAGCATGAGTGGGCGTTAAACCACGCCGGCATTTATTTTTTTGGTGCATATCGCTTTTTTTTTTTTTTGCAGCACGGCTATACTTTTGTTCACGGGATGGAGTGGGTCACTCGTGGCTACCAGCGCGGCAGAAGTCGACGACCCCAACCTTTGGACCTGCATACTTACTTTCTCCAATTCAGTCTGTCGCTTTCACGAACACGTAGGTTCGTTTGCAAGCCGCCACTGCTGTGCTTTATGCTACTAAGCCCTTTTTCATTTAACTGTGTTTCCTCGAAGGACGGTTAGAATCTCATTGTTGGTGACTTTGTTAAAATTATGTTCATAAAATTGTGGCGACTACAAGTTGGACGACACAAAAATAATGACACAAATATAGAGCAGTCTTAATCAATATCAGCGCGAATGGTGTCAAACTAGAAGCATTCATTGTGGCACACTATGCATATGCGTGCTATCTACTTTTGTATGAGCACTATGGACGATTCGCTAACGAGTACGCCGCCTAGTTTCCTAATGCAGAATACTTATTATATACCACTTTTAAGCTTATATCTCTCTTGCCAAAGCAACGTTTCCAGCGAAATGTGGTTTATAACCAGGTAGACCGCAGTGAGCGTCCAAGAGGCAGTGTGACGAGCCGGATAAAGATAGTTCAAGATAGTTAATGCTTGCGAAGCTAAAGGTTGAAATACTTTGCTGTCATTCGTGGGGTATAGAGGAGTTTCATTTTGCTAGTTTTCATAAGGAGAGATGTAGAATCATAATTTCTGTATTTTTTTTAGAGGTGAAGCGCACAGCCCGCCTTTCAACTTTTTCTGCCTGTGCAACAACTTTTTTAGTTTTCACCAGCATTGGTTTTCCCGTATGTGTCAAACTCATCTACTACTCTCTGTTCATTTCATCTCCTGAAAGGGCCTCGCTATATTTTGCTGCAAAGTTTGTGATGAGCGGAAGAACTTTCCTTTCCACCACACAGCGTTCATCTAACATTGGAAAGTCGACGAAGGTGTGGGATTACTGCTGTCTTCTCTATCTTCTAGCATGGCCCAGGCTGCGGCAAGGATGGAATCCGGATAAGCTTCTCTACGTAATCTGACAATTCGTTCTTCAAAACTACCCCCGACTCAGCAAACAAGAAAACGCAATTCTATTATCCATAGTTCTATTATCCCAAATGAAAGGCTGCCCCGTTACAGCGTAGTGCACACATGTTTCACATGTTCCCTGCGTTGAAGCGTCAGGTTGACCTCAGTAAATCGCGACTCTGTTGATCCCTTCTGCAGTGAAGTTAAGGTCCTTGACTTAAAAAAAAATGAACGGGACACTTAAGCTCCACCTTAAGGGTATGACGTGGTAGCGTAGTGGGTTACTTCCCATGTATGCAGAATGCCATTGTCTACTTTACATTCAAAGATCCCTGGGAGTTCACAAACCACTCCTGGTGCAGTGATGCAACGGTTAAGCGATGCGCAACTGCCCTGCGATGGCAGGTGCTCCCAGCGGTGGGCCTTGTGTGGCCCAGGTTGCTCTTCCCGAGCAACCAATCATTAAATTAAGTGCCACCTGCCACGGTGAGCAGGTTGTGACGTCACCGCAAGGTCACGTGACCTAGGCGGCCTCCTGCCTCCTAGGTTGCTCTCTGGGCACCACCTGGCAGTCATGCTTGTGATTTTTCGCTCACAGCGCCGACAACACCGACGCCGGATTTTCTGCGTAACGGGGCCTTTATCTCTATAAGGTTAAAACCCAGAGTGTTTACCCCGCTAGGCCCGCCGTTCAGCGTATCTTTATTTTTACCTTGAAACGTACAGAACTGTGACTATTTTTCTTCTTCGGAACTGCACTGCTTTGCAGGGAGATGACCAGTGACGCCAAATAAGAATACGGAAGAGACAATGTTCGTGCAGGTATGACAGTAGTTTTTATTGCAGTACAAATCGCGACAATACATGACAATTCTTGAAGCAGTATGAGACACGACAAATACATGAGAGATTTGTGCAAGTTTTCCTTACCACACAGATGTTTCTGCCGAAAACGTGAGGTGACTTCAAGGCCGACATTGGAACTTTTACACTTGTCAGGACGCTTAACAATGGTTGACTGAACTTTTTCTTTTCACTTTATTGCCGCATAATTAGTGACACAATAAATCAAGAATGGTGAAACCCAGGTCCTCAATCTCTCGTACGCATGCAAATCAGTGCAGACAAGTAGTTTTAGCGTTAAAAAGTAGAAAAAAAGGGAAAGTTTCAGGCACACGTTTGCCCTTTCTCACTTTTTGCTAACGTATCTGCATTCTGCCACATACAGCATAATATTTATTCCAGCGCGATATCAAACCTTTAGTCTGACACTGAACAAAAGCAACACACCGATTTATGACGCCTTTCCACCGTCTTGGAGCCATGCGCTACTCTATGTGACGAGGGTACGCCCATCACTAAATGTAAACTGCAAAGCAGGTTGGCTGGCTTACCTGTAAAGCAGTAATCCATGATTTTTGCCGAATTCACAGCAGTAGGCAGGAGCACTTACACCAATGCAAATAATGAAACGACGCACGGTAATTATACGTGTTAATGGGCAAAACACTGCCAACACCACATAACGTTGGCAACGCTTTGACATCAGTGAGATTGGGACTAACATACAAACATGAAACTAACGTAAATTACGATGAAAAAAATACTGATGATATTAAAAGAAAAGCCAATACATCCCTAGTTTGTTATGAACGCACATATTTGCTCACTTATTCTAGTTTATTCTGCTGTTGTGTGCGCATCTACCTAAGCATGAACTCAAAACAAAAATAGCAGTGCTATCTGAGGTAATGGTACTGACTTTAGCAAGAGTCTTCGAAAAAGCGCATCTTCAGGACACAATACAATGAAGCGCAGCGCTTTAGCAACTTGGTTTGGCGAGGCTAACAACAGCAGTTTCTCCAACCAGGCGGGAGACGCTGAACTCAGGAGGGAAAGTTCTAGATGAGACTGCTCTGAAGGAAGGAAACTTTGTTTGCATCAAGGCGTAAAAGTAAGCGCAAGATGCCCCTCAGCTGCTAAATGAACAATACTCATTATGTCGTCTGCATTTTTTCTGAAGCACGCTGACATCAGCGCAAAGACAATGGCCCTGCAACAGCGTGGTCAAAGGAGGAAAAAAGAACAGAACATGGGCATAGATGTCGACTCGAGGCACTACTCTGGTGGGCGCTATCGAATGAGGGGAATGACAGCGACAGCTGTATCGCTGTAGCGTAGTGGTCGAAGAAAGGACCGCCTCGTGCGTCGAGCGTCTCGACACCCGCATGTCCATGCATGTTATCTGGGTGGCACTGGTTGGGACCACCCTGGCCCTGCGATCACGCAGGGTACGTTCCCGAGAACCACCTGGAAATACCCATCGTTCAACAGGGTCATGTGACATTTCCGGGCGCTCCCACGGAAGCGCTGCAGTCGCGTCGTTCAGACATACCATTTTAGCATGGCAACCCGGAGGGTTTCCAACTCATAGGAGCCAATGTCGAAAAATTAGGTTTATTCGGCTCAGGAAGAACTCTTCTTGCTTTAATAGGATTTCCACTAGAAAAAGACGAAGTTTTAAGGGGGAACATTCTTTCTTTAATTACAAATCAGCACAACGATGCAACTACGACGCATTTCGCATGACTTAACACAAGCGAGTATTTCTGGTCTCTTCCTTGATTTCTTCGTCTTGACTAGCGTATAAAAATGCAGGAGAAGGTGGCTACGCAGTGATGGGTACGTGCAAGGATAGATGATTGACAGTTAAGTGCGCGCGTTCAGGCACTGGGTATACAAAGAGACACAAAACATCGAGCTGAGTGACGAGAATCAACAATCTGGCGATTCTGTGAAAATACTCGGTTCGTGCGCACATGATGCAGACGACGTAAAGCACATTGCTGGGCGCCCCAATTTTTTTCCCGAACCTGCAGCGCCTTGCAGCTCCGGCGATGTCGCATGTACGAGAAGATTAGCTAATCTCAACAAACATAGATGGATTAAAAATCAAGCTGAGGTCATTCGAGTCTGTCGGAAGGAAAGTTGCTTTATAACTGTGGGCTTGTTCAGCCTCAGCCATTACTCAGCCTGGGTAAAAGAGCATGGCGACAACCTGCCTCTCGCTCATCTTTCTTACATGAAAATTAAAGTCAGGATTCTGCTCGATTATTTCCCTCGCAGGTGACGTGAAGACAAATTGTTTGTGGCTGGAGAGGATGAAGTCGTTTTTCTCAAGGGAACAATGTCGGGCTAGTTCGTTAGCAGTCATTCTTGCTGCTTGTCTGCTTTCTGGTGCCCTACCCGTCGTACAGCAGCGAAGGCAGTCATCTTGTGCAGCTAGTGACTGAGACTGAAGGCACACTTCAGGTGCTGGGAGGAGTACTCCACTACAAGACTCCTGAGGCTCAGCATCTCTAACCTGCGAAATGCTAACACTGATTACATTTAGGAGCCTTTGCTGCTCACCACACGTCTGCTCACCAAGAAGTGTAAACGCACTTTTCCTCAAAAGAAAGCCCTTTTAAGACAGGCGTCGTGCGAGTCTTGCGCTCTGTGAATTTCGCGGACGGCCGGGTGCTTGATCGCTGAAAAGTGGGCCCCGTTTACGAGCCCTGCTCTTAAGCGCAGATCAGCACCCGTAAGACTCGTGGTCGATGGCGCACCAGTATGGCAGCACAGGGGGCGCCCTAGATGGGCTCCATGGAGCGGTGTCTGTCGGCCCCGTTGTTGTGCAGGTGCTGCACGCGGATCCTGCTGAGCACGAGCCCCATCTCGGAGAAGCAGGGCGCGCAGCAGGACTCGAGGATGATGCGCATGTAGGCGCGCACCACGTGACAGTTGACCCGGCAGTGGCGGATGGCGGGGCCGATGCACCAGATGTGCTGGAAGGAGAGGCAGGCGAAGCTGATGCCCACCACCAGCGCCAGGGGCACGGCGCACAGCAGGCTGAGTGCCCGGTAGCACACGTTCTTGGTGTGCGTGAAGGTCACCGTGGCTGCCTTCCAGACTCCGTCCAGCGAGTACGTGCCCTCGGGCTCGGCGAACACGTCGTCGAACTCCACCTGCAAGAGCCGCACATTTAGGCGCTGTTCGTCGGGGCTTTGCTTTCAAGCAGCTGAAAGGCATATTTTTGCCATCTCTTTTATTGCGAAAGCAATACTACTCGCACTTTCAAGCCTTCGCGTGACCCCGCCGCAGATAGTTTAGTTTAGTTTATGGGGTTTAACGTCCCAAAGCGACTAAGGCTATGAGAGACGCCGTAGTGGAGGGCTCCGGAAATTTCGACCACCTGGGGTTCTTTAACGTGCACTGACATCGCACAGTACACGGGCCTCGAATTTCTCCTCCAAAGAAATTCAGCCGCCGCGGCCGGGATCGAACCCGCGTCTTTCGGGCCAGCAGCCGAGCACCATAGCCACTGAGCCACCGCGGCGGCACCCCGCCGCAGATACGTTTGACCTTTAGCGGAGTGAATATGGGCGACCAACTCGCTCCTTCAGAGAGCCCGGCTGCAGTTACGCCGCGCCGCGCACCTGTGGCGCTACTGCCGCTGTGACGTCATACCAGCTCTAGATTATGGGCGACCAACTCGCTCCTTCAGAGAGCCCGGCTGCAGTTACGGTGTGTGTTTGCCGCGCTGCACACCTGTCGCTGTGACGTCATACCAACTGTAGATTATGTTTTCTTTCTCTCAGTCACAGCAACATAAAAAATATAAAAAATTACAGAAAATGCTTTAAGTCGTCGCGCAGCGGCGGCCGGTAGCCACGCGTGACCTGCAGACGCGGCGCACTGCATTCCTTCAGTTGGAGGCGCAGCGCTTTTGCTTTCGCAACCTACCAGGCTGAACCAAAGCTAAGCCCCCGCCAATTTTTTTAATTACTCGTCACCATCATCATCAGATCCTTTATTATTCCTTTATGGCCCGAAGATCACTATATACAGGGAATGGGAACATAAAACAAAGCAGGCGGGCACAAAACGTTTCACAAAGTGGTGTTTAGTAGCAGGAATAAACTTTAGGGGCAAAATGAGCGGGTCAGTGCTTTTTAAAGCGAAAGCTTTACTACTTGCACTTTCGAGCCTTTGTCGTGCGACGGCGGTGCACATGAAATGACCTTTCGCATGACCTCTGTGTGACGTCACGCCGAAGAGCTGGGCGACCATCTCGCGCCGTCTGCGAGTAGTGGCGGTGCCACCACCGGCGGCCTTAGATTAGATTGGATTAGATTAGATTGAATTGGAATATATTGGATTAGATTGGATTACAATGGATTGGATTAGATTATATTATATTACAATAGATTACATTAGACTAGATTAGATTAGATTACATTAGATTATATTCGATTGCATTAGATGAAATTAGATTAGATTAGATTAGATTACATTACATTACACTGGATTGGATTGGATTGTATAACGATGCATCACCACAAGTCTAACCACAAGCACTACCACCGGCTACACTACCAGCTGAGCCATGGCGTAGGTACGGATATTGCTTTCGCAATTACCGGGCTTAACCAAGCTAAGCCACAGCGAATTTTTTTCCTAGGCGATGTCTTTGTACATAATGCATTTTACTTTCATCGCTATATTGCGCTTTGTCATGCAGATCGTTAGTGGACGCTGTAAGGTAAAATTTTGAGGATTTCTGTGCACTGTCTACAACATCGCGGATTGCGGGTGTAGGAAATATATAAATTTGAGCTGAACGGCTGCGATGCACATCACACGAGCTCTGCCAAGGCGGTGCGTTCAGAAATGACAGAAGAGGCCCACCATCGTATACTGCGAGTTGCGAGCGTCCAAGAAATGGAGGGGGAAGGGAAGATGATGATGATGATGAAAACTTTATTTATAACAAGGGAGTTTTGGACACGTCGGTCCTTGGGCCCCCGAACGGCCCCACTGCACTCAAACGTTCATGTCCCGGAGGCTCATGACGCTGGCAGCCCGGCCGGTGGCGATGGCTTGCTTGGCCGGGTCCTCGGAGCGCAGTAGGGTCTCCCAAGCCTCCCATGAGGTAAGGTGCTCCAGGCCCCGCGGGGGAGGATCCGCCGGGCAGAGGAAAAGAATATGGTCGAGGGTGGCTTTGGGGTGGTGGCAGAGGGTACAGGAAGGGTTCGTGTGGACTGGGTGATATCGCGAGCGTATATAAGGGGAGGGCAAAGTGCGTGTTTGGAGCCGCCTCCAAAGTGTCTGATGGTAATTGTCGAGGGAAGGATGAGGTGGGGGGTAGAGCCGACGCTCGGCTTTGTAGGCCTGCGTCATTTCACTGAATGAGTGCATGCGCTCCCGCGAGAACCCCAGGTCGGAGGCCGCCGGTGCCCGGTTGAGAGAAGCTCGGGCTAAAGCGTTGGCGGCCTCGTTTCCGGGATTCCCGGAGTGGGCAGGCACCCATATCAGCTCCACATGGCGGGGCGGGTGCGCGGCGAGGGAGTCCAGTATGCGAAATGCAGGGACGTGAACTCTCCCGCGAGCAAAATTTAGTATGGTAGTTTTGGAATCTGACAGTATATATCGCGCCTCCGTGCGGGTGATGGCCAGGGCAATGGCGGCCTCTTCGGCCTCCTCCGAAGTGGCAGTAGGGGTTATGTGAAGTGTGGCAATGGGTTGGAGGGAGGGGTTCGTGATGGCGACAACCGCGTCCTCGCCCGTGCATGCGGCATCCACCCAAACGGCATACGGTTCCGTGCCATAGTATTTGTGGAGTGCCCGTGCGCGAGCTCTGCGGCGGGGTTCGTGGTAGGTGGGATGCATGTTTTTGGGGGGAGGTTTAATAAATAAATCGCGGTGAATGAGGCGGGGTACCTGGAGCTGTGTGGGATCGGTAACTGGTAGGCGTATACCGAGGGTGTGTAGGATGTGTCTCCCGGTGGTGGTTCTCGCGAGACGTATGTATTGTGTCTGTCGGTGGGCCTCAATAAGCTCCCCTATCGTATTGTGCAGGCCTAGTTGAAAGAGTTTTTCGGTTGAGGTATTTTGGGGTAGGTGTAATGCTGTCTTAAATGCTGTTCGAATTATGGCATCCAGGGTGGAGATTTCCCTAGCCTGGAGTTTCAGGTAGGGGAGCGTGAAGATAAAGCGGCTGAGGACGAAGGCATGAATGAGACGACATAGGTCATGCTCCTTCATGCCCCGGTGGTGTGCAGAAACGCGGCGGATTAGGTGTGATATCGACACAGTTGTCTGCTTGAGTTTCTGTATGGTGAGTGTGTTTTTCCCGTTGTTCTGGATGTGGAGGCCAAGTACCCGGAGAGTGTTTACCTCCGGGATGGGCCGGTTTTCCAGTGTCACGGTGATGGGGGCTGTGGGACAGTTTCGTGTTGTGGGGCGGATTATGAGGAGCTCCGACTTCTCCGGTGAGCAGGAGAGTCCGATACTCTGCGCATGCGTTTGGGTGAGGATAGCCGCGGACTGTAGGGTGTTCTCTATGTCTCCATCACTGCCATGGGTGGTCCATAGCGTGATATCATCGGCATAGAGTGTATGCCGAAGGTGAGGGATGGTTTGTAGCTTGTGGGCAAGGGGAATGAGAGTGACATTGAAGAGGAAAGGGGAGAGGACGGACCCCTGGGGGGTTCCGACCCCACTAAGGGTGTATGGGGGGGAGATGTGGGGACCGAAGTGAATTTCGGCCGTGCGGTTAGTAAGGAATGTTTGAATATAGGTGTACATACGTTCACCTATGTTCAAGGGGGGAGAGAGCCGCCATGATCGCTTGATGGTCCAGGCGATCAAAGGCCTTGGAGAGATCCAAGGCTAAGACAGCTTTTGTGTGACCCGGAATGAGGGGGTCGAAAATGTCCTGCGTGAGTTGGAGCATGGCGTCCTGTGCTGACAGATGGGGACGGAAGCCCACCATGCTGTGCGGGTAGAGGTCTTGCTCCGCCATGTGTTGGGTGAGTCGAGCGAGTGCGACGTGTTCGAAAAGCTTGCCTAGGCATGAGGTTAGTGAAATGGGACGGAGATTTGAGGGTGTAAGTGGTTTGTGGGGCTTTGGTATGAATATGATTTTGGCATGACGCCATGATTGGGGAAGAGTGCCCTCCTGCCAGCATTTGTTGAAGTACTCCGTGAGCTGGGCGATCGATTGATCGTCCAAATTGCGGAGCATGGCATTAGAGATCCGGTCAACTCCTGGGGTGGAGTGAAGAAGCGCGTTTAATGTACTCGCTATCGCAGGCAAGGGTGCTTCGCTTCAACCAATCTTGCAGAAACAGCAGCAAAACTGCTTGGTTGGTGGCACTGTATTGACGCTGATGTGGTGTTTGAAATGGGCGGGTGCTAGCCAAGCGTGAGTGATTTCTCAATTACAAGCATTATGTGGGAAGCTTGATGGCTGAGCAATAAGTTAAGTGCGATGACAGAGCGAAAAAAAGAACCAGTGGTGGATATTTCGAGAAATGGTCCTTTTCTCTGCTGCTGTCTTAGCGAAGAAAATTGGCGACGATTACGTTACTTCCTAATGCGAAATTTGAGCGCAGCTCATCAGCTGTTCCAGCTTTTCGATAGATTGAGGCAAAGAATTCGAGCAAGGCATGTATGTACAATTACAGACAACTTGTTATTTTTCACATATATTCCTTCTTCAAGAAACACTCCACTAACAGTTCTTGATTGTCATGATGGAAGCTTTGTGGACGGAGAAATAGATGGATATATGCTCGACTTGCTGCACCGATGCCTGGTTCTCAAAGACGAGGTCTGCGCAAGTATTTCGCGAGGTTGTCACAGCTGTGGGTGGTGGTGAAAATATTTTAATGAAACTGTTTAGGAGGTTGTAGCGGCGGGTGGAGCTCTCAGTCCGGAACCCCATTGGCGTAGGCTGCTGTCCGCGCTCTTTCGACGAGTTCTTTTTGACTAGTTTCGTCCGAGCTGGTATGAGCTGCCTCCCACCCTTCCTGCCTTGGCTGGTTATTAACAGTGACCGCCTGATTTCGTTGGCAGGCCCATACCATATGGCACAGGTGCGCGTTCTCCCCGCAGAGTTTGCAGTGTGAGTCAAATGACTCCGGGTCTATAGCGTGTAGTCTGCGTGGGTTGTTGTGTTTGTCTGTAGCTTTCGGAGGTGTAGGGAGCCGTTATGAGCGAGAGGAACGGGATGTTCTCCCGCATAAGTGGTAAGAAATTCCCGCTTGTCTTTATATCTACATTAAAGTGCCCACCCACCTTGCCACTCTGGCAGGTGGCAGCGTTTCTGGCACAACGTTGTCAACGACAAAGCATGCTGCGCACATCTGTCCCTACCGCCACTAGCTTAAAGCACGATTAGGGTGTCCACTGTTCCAAGAGGGCATTTATGCGCCTTCCCTCTGGTTCAGGTGCCCACCGAGATGTGTGAGACAGATACTGCGCACTTCTTTTCCACAAAAACTAATTTACAAATTTTACCCTGTGCTTTCGCTCTATTGGTTTCGCAGCTGTGGGAGACAGATACTGCGCATTTTCTTTCCTAAAAAAAATGCCGGACACTTTGGAAATTCTAAAGCGTGCTTGGCGAAAGCCTTGTGGTCAACCCACTGCCGCTTCCCCGAAGCGCTTGGCGCTGAATCACTGGGCCGCTTCAAGCCATGCGTCTCACTCACTCGACTGCAAGGAGACGTCTGGCGAAGGAGCGGCGGTGTAGCTGCCCCCGCCGACGCGCGCGCGCTCGTTCTGCCGCTACTGTGTGACGTCACGGTTGCTATGCACAGCTGCGCCCCCCCCCCCCCCCCCCCCCGCTGGTGCGACGGTTGCTAAGGAGGTTGTTCTTTTACTTTCTCCTTTCCAAGCTCCCGCTCCATTGCTTTCGCAGCTTAAAAGGTGTCCACTGGTGGTTACAACGGACAACGGCGACGGCGACCCCGTGAAACGCAGAAACGGGCTCCTAAGAGCTTCGCTCTAAAAAAATTCTAAGGGTGATACGATTCTCCCTAATACGAAATTTGAGCGCAGCTGTGTCGGTGTTTCAGGCTTTGTAGGCTCATTGTTTTGCTTTGCTGAGTCGTCGGCACGTATGACTACGATATTAGTTCGATAGTAGTATTAGTTGAAATAGACGATGATGTGAAATGCACAGCGCGCGATAATGTGCATATTAGTTCGATAGCAGTACTAGTATAGAAGACGCCGACGTGCAATGCGCTGCGCGAAAGATCTGCTCGAATAGTTATGAGAGGATCGCTTCCAGGAGCAACAGGTGTGAAAAACTAATTAGCCCACATCAAATAGGGGTAGCCATGTAAAGAATCATAAATAAAGGTATACAGCCAATGAGCTTACATGACTTAAAATTGAAAGTTTGGGTTTTGCAGAGTATATACAGGTTGGAACTATACAGAGCTTTCGTTTTCAATATCACCCAGAATAGCATGAAATCTCCAAAGTAAAGTGCAGACAATCCAGTGAAAAAAAGAATCGTAATTTAATTAAATTAAAAAATTCATTGCGTAACGCGAAAGCATTGCTAGTGGCATTACTAGAAAAGCCGGCTGCATGTGTGTGTGAGTGTGTGTTCCTGCAGATGGAACAGAGAACCCCAGGGATGGCAATAAGTAAATGATGATGTCATCAAGCGGCCGATGACGCACACAGCAAACCGAGCACCGCTTTAAACGAGTTAGTGACTAGATGAAAGTGACTATGAAAAACCCCTCATGCTATAAGATAAAGTGGGTCTGCTGAAAATTGAAGTGCGAAGCGGCAAGAGCAGCAGAATTATCAGGGTGGCCTGCCTTTGGCGGAAGAATTGCATGGTTATGAAAGCTTCCGATAATCCAAGCGGCAACTCATTAGCTTCTTGAGGATGCTATAAAAGGTTCAAAAATTGTATACAGTAAAGGAATCGCGAAGATAGCGACCAATTAAAAATTGTGACATTTAAAAGTATTGCATATTTCTGGAATGTGCAAATCCAGAGTGTGAAGCGATGAATGTGCCGGTCGGGACTAGCGGGGTGCTTTTTCCCCGCATGAAAATTCCGAAGGCCATTTTGCACTATTGCTAAAGACTCGCCACAATCTGATAGCAAGTGCTTTATTGCGCCCTCATGCACTGAGCTCAGACTCGGCTGCCAGGCGGACGCGGCGTGACGCGAATGAGGAGCCACGGCGAGACGTATTGCGCATTCATTTCCCGAACGAAATCTTCAGACGCACTCGGCTGGAGAATATCCAGAACAGCGTTTCTCATACAGCCTACCTTCTTTTCGGTTTCTGCGATAGCTGCTGCCCTTCAGGAAAATACGGAGAAAGGTGTGAAGGGTAGTGGGCGTTCTGCGAATGACGTGCTTTGCATAACCGAACACCGAGCGATTTAGTTCCAATCTTATTACTCATTCCGGTAATAACCCAGTGAAATGGCGTTTGTGAAATCACGTCGCATGGAGACATGGGTAAGGCGAAGGGGCGATGCTGACTTAATCCGCGACGGGGCGTTGCCGCCCGGCGTCATCGAAAAAAACAAAAATGAGAAATAATACAGCTCCTCCAGTTACGACACCAAAGTAGGGAATAAAACAGCAACCTCCAAAGAACTGCACGTTTGTCTCTCCAGAAATCCTGAAATGGGCAGTAAGTACTGAAGCGTTCAAAGGTGCGTTTTCGAGGCTAGATAATAGTTTTGAAGCGTGAGCTGAGGTTTTCTTTCAGAACAATTAAGTTTAACAAACGTTGCCATGGTCAATTGACGCAGAAAATAATTAACGAGCCCTCAGCCGCAGCTGTAGTAGTATACAAGGCACAAGAAAGGTTCGCTGAGTAACTCTCCTAATCCCACTGGTGCGCTCAGCGCCTCAGCAACAGGTTCAACGTTCTTGCTGAAAGGGACAGTGGGCAAATTGAAGTCGCGTTCAATATATCGATTGCCGCATTCCAAAGACAACGCCGCTATTTTCACTAAAAATGAAGCCTCTAAAAGCGACAAAAGGTGCAAGGAAATAAATACAAATGCAACCGCCAGCGGCTGATTTCGTAAGTAAACTGCAGTACGTCGACACAGCCTTCTTTGGTGTGGATTCCGGAGGCTACGCTACAAGGCCTATCAGTCAGAACGCTGATCACGGAGTCATATTCCGTGTCGATGTTAAAAGTTTTAACTGAGTGGCGAAGAAATTTTAAACAATAAAAACGACGTACCAAGAGAAAGTCACAGAATCGATATTTCCTTGAAGCCAAAATGGCATAGAGTTGACCGCAGTGCCACTGTAGGTTGAATACGAGCGTAACAGCATTGAAAACAAAAGCTAACCTCCCCAGCCTTGAATCCCTTCGAGAAATAGCTAGACTCTGCTTTTTCCACAGGTTTTATTATTCGCATTTGGGTCATTCCGTTATCACCCCTGCACACCGCCTTTCACTTCGCATCAGTCATCCGAAAGCTGTTCATACACCTCGAGCATCCACTTCTGCACACGTAAAATCATTCTTCGCCCAGACGGCAAGAGATTGGAACGACCTCCCCGCTGAAGCTTTGATCCATCCTGGCCTGGAATACTTCAAATCATTCATCACTGATTTATTTCAATGATATGTATGCCCACCCCTCATGTAATGCCCCTAGTGGGCCTTTGAGGTACTAATAAATAAATAAATAAATAAATAAATAAATAAATAAATAAATAAATAAATAAATAAATAAATAAATAAATAAATAAATAAATAAATAAATAAATAAATAAATAAATAAATAAATAAATAAATAAATAAATAAATAAATAAATAAATACTTCATCAGAAAAATGCAGCGCGGTCACAGCAGCTACACGAGAGCCCCCCGTGCAAGTCGAACACACCGGTACGGCTTGTCCGTTCAAGAGGCCCTCTAAGGATTTTCGCTCTGCAGGACATGCAAGTGGAAAAATAAGCGGGAGACAGGCCTTCGGCCCGCACACGAGGAAGCAACACAATTCCTCATCCGTGTTCGCTTAAACTTCGCGCCCGGGTTTCGCTGGAATCCGTACTTTCTCGAAGCCTCGAGAATGCAGAAGCCACCCAAGTAAACCTCAGTTAGTGACCGCATGAGGAAGAGCTAAAAAGAAAGAGCATGAAAGTACATATTCTCAGTTGCACTTCACCATGGCGGGACACAGTGCGACCGCTTTGAAACAGGCCTAAGAGGGCACCATGTTGTGCGTGTATGGGAGGGCGAGTGCCTGTTCCTAATGGCACTGTGTGACTGATGCAGTTCGGCCCAGAAAAATTTTACGATTCTACATAATCCATCACATTAAATTTTGCGTTTTAGGCAGCTCAGACCTCACTGTTGTTAGCATTCTCCTTTTCTGCAACACTTTTTCTGTTGCAGTTTATGCTGTAGGTGTGACATTTTCTGAAACCTTGGCTACACATGTAAGATGTCTTCAAAAAGACCTGTTATCTTTGTTCATGCTATTCTATTACACGATAACCCTGTTCAAGGCTTAATATCAGCTGCTGCAATTTTTGTCGACGTTAGAAAGCGCAGGTGAAGAGAAGGGACGCCAGAACTGAACAGAACAAGTACTAATCGTGACTAGGTTTGTTCAGAACGCTTTTGGTGAACAGCCCGCCTACGCAGCCGCAGTCAGGATAGGTTTGGAAACGTAATTGCCAAATGAAGAAGAAAAGAAGCAAAACCCACCAGGCTAGCCCACCAGGCTAAGCAACTGCATTCGCACGTCTGCTCGGTTTAGCTACGTTAAAACCCTAGAATCCAGTCCGTTGCACTTATCGACCATCGCTTATTTTGCCTTCGCATTACATGCTCTACCCCAGCCCATTTCTTCTTGATTTCGACTTGGATGTCACTAACCCGCGCTTGTTCCCTGACCAACTCGACTATCTTTCTGTCTCTTAACCTTGCACCTATCATTTTCCTTTCCATAGGTCGCTAAGTTGCCTTCAATCGAAGTTATATATCACGCATGCAGTGGCATAAATAGGTAGATATATGTAAGCACCCGACAGGCGGTAGCATGGGAACTTGAACTCGAAATTATGTTGCATTGAGCACTTGCGGAGAAATACGGAGTTCCATTAATTGGTTTGCACTACATTGTACAAAGAACATTAACAGATAATTACTAATTACGCTAGTTGGTTTTAAATGAAAAAAAAAAAAGAACGCGGACACAGGACGACGAAGATGACGCGTGCTGTGTCCATGGTGTACTTTTAAGGCGAAAGCCTTTAATGCTTAATACTGTCGTGATCAAGACTTGTTAGCAAATATGTGCGCGTTTCGGATGCGTGCCTTATATGGGCACATGCCAATCAATAGCCAATCGATACTTAATCGGGTGCAATCGAAAGGCATCGGAACATGATATAAAGGGATTTTAGGATTATATCATTGTACATAATGACTAAATGACTAATTGGTAATTAGTAGTAGTTAAGAAGTAGCATGTGGGACTGTGCACTGCGCCTATACCTTAACTAACACTAATTAATCAGCGTGCTAGTAAAGGTCACGTTAACTGTCACTAACCATACATTAACTAGTATCACGAAATGTGCAAGTCATGCTTAACTATCATTAACCATCATTAATAGGCGTTTTTAGACGTTTCATAGACATTGTGTCGAACATTCTAGAGAGTTGAGATACGGTAGGAAAGATCGTTCCTCTTTGTTGATGCCAACAAATGGCATTGCATGGCTTGGGACGAGTTCGTTCTTGCCAAAACAGTCAAGGCGCAGGTTGATTCCGCAGCAACAGCAGCCAACTACGTAGCGCCACCCAGGGCTGGCAGCGCCGCACCGCGGAGAAACCCGGCAAAAGGCCATCACACAGCGCTTCAGCAGCCTTCGAGCCTCGATGCAGGTCCGCATCGAGGCGCCCTACTTTACCAGGCCCAGATAAAAAGTAGAGGAAGCTATGGTTCCAGTAAATAGTCAGTCTTGCTGCACTAGAGAGGGAGCAAAAAAATGAACAATGCGCGCCATAGCGTAAAACGCCGCAAAAAAAAAAAAAAACTGATGAACTATCACTTCCGTACCAGCATCGGAATTAATATTTGGTGGATTGTGCCGATTTAACCCTCTGAACGTACCCACTCACGCAAAGGGCATTCATCATAGTTTTTTTTTTCTAACACCTATATACTCTCAGCGTTGCCCTGTTGCTACCAAGCAAGTGAGATAGAATGAAAGCGAAAACTAGTAGGACGTTGATGTATTGCGGTTCCTGACACTTTCCAAGATAGCCCAGCCAGTTAACATAAAAAACTGAATTTTACATTCTTAAGTGCACTTCCCCTCCGCCTTGCTCCCGTTCCACGCAACATGTCCGCACACACACACACCGGCCACCGCCAAGCATACGCATGCAACCACAAGCCACCCTTGGACGCTGCGGCGGTGGCCTACACAGACGCGTGCCTCACGGAAACCGCAGCTCTACAGCAGCCATCTTCCTCCACCCTTCCCTCTCTACAACCAGCACTCACACAACCGGCCCATACACTTCCTCCCCACCCTTCACCCTCGCCCTAAAAATACACAGGATCGCCGATGCCATCACACACTTCGCCGCCCTATCCTCTGTCTACGACAGGCAGCTCAGCGTGCCTTCCACGAAAGAGCCCTCCCCATCCCTACCCGGTCGGCCTTAGATGCCGCACTCATAGCATTGAGCCCACGGCCGGTGACCCTTCGGTGGATCCCTGGTCACATGGGCATTCCCGACAGTGAGCTGGCTCACCAGCTTGCCTGCGAAACTATACACCGGGCGCCGGAAATCCCATGGACGAGCCCACCGACGGAGCAGGCGGTCAGGGCTTACAGACACACTGTCGACGAAGCAAAAATTTTACTTAGCTGATTTACCACCACCACACCCATCCTTATCGATCCGTGAAGCTCGTATTCTTCGGCGAATACAATTTAAACTTTTACATACACCAGCCAAACTTTATCCATACCGGCACACTTCCACACCTCAGAGCCCAAACTGTCTACTACATATGCAGAATAGAACACAGCCTTACACAGTGCCACTCGGCCTTCCAGTTCCCCGCCTTTTCTCCCCCCCCCGTAGCTATCTGGCGGGCCTCACTGGATCTCAGCCTGCAACGCTCCCTCGTCACCTTGGCCCAGGGCATGTTAAGCGGCTAACATAAAGGCTGTTTTAATAAATGTGCTACACCACCAAGTGCGTATCCTTCATGTGTACGATGGGAAGATCAAGCACGCAGGGTCGTCTGCTTAAGAGCACAGAAGGCCGCACAGGGCCACAACACGTAGACCACACACTGACATTTAAGACGAAACACGCAGGCACCAGCGGCAAGTCAACATGAGCCACGCGCAAAACACACGTAGACAGACGCGCTAGCGAAGAGGAATGCGAGCGGCCAGAAAACGTACACACAGGCGACGAAAACGCCCGCTCAGGCTCACAAGCAACGCCGACGATAGGCCGTTCTCTTCGCTCCGAGCTACTCATGTTTTGCCTTGCCATTTATGTTTTGTATTTCATTAGCGTGACGTAAACAGCGCCATTCCTTTTAACATCTAGCTTGCAATCTGCCCTTTGCAAAGCACCACCAAGCATGAGACCGTGCCGCACTTCGCACTGGTGGGACCTGGGAGAAGCAAAGCAACTCCACCTACAGCAGCTTAAGCCACAGTGCGAGGCTGCGCAAAATCATTTTATGCTATTTCTCGATATCTTTTCGTTTCGAGCTGCCACTAATGCGTGCCACACCGACTACGTGAGTTTCGGCGCGGGCGTTGCAGCTCCACACCTCTGCCACACGGTCTCTAGCTCTGAATCGCTCGTGCGTAAGAGAAAAAAAATGAAGAAAAATAAGGAATGAAAAAGAAAACGCGAAAAGCCTAGATAGTGGTAAAAAGTGGGTCACATAGGCTTGCAAAGTCATGCTGCGGCTCGCGCTTTATTAAAGAAGAGCGAAAAGACTGGCCTTTCACGTCTCACGGGGGGGCACTAATAGCCACTCTTCCCATTCTACTCTCTCCGGCCTTGTCGAGTGCACAGCCTTTGGAGGGAGCACCTGGTTACGGGTCAGAAAACTGCGGGAGCTGCGTTCAAACAACGCGAAGCAGCGGCGCCAGCTGAAGCGGACGCGAAAAAATAAAAACCGCAGCGCGTAGATCGATAAGCCGGTACACGTACGCGCGGCGAAGAAACAAGGGCCGTTTCATTATTCGGAGAGTTGTTGCTTTATGGAAACTGCTCGCGGTGGAGAGCTTGCGCCGCTTGGCACCGAAACGAGAAATGGAAGTAGGGGAAAAAGAAGTGAGAACAGAGGCTGCCTCTTTGCGTCATTCGATGCAGCTTTACTCCCGAGTTGCACCTAATTTTAACGCGATAGTGTTAAGGGTATCGTGTCGCAGAAAAGCCGGCGTTGGCCGTGAGCGACAAATTCCAGAAGCATTAATAAATAAAACCGAGTAGGAAATTATTCGAGTTGGGTAACCGAACTATAATAGCCTCCGGAGTGCAAGACGAGCACGCTAACCACTCCGCCATGCCAGCTTTTTTTCTTTCATTGTATTTATTCTACATGGTTATGTACAAAAAGATTATATATATATATATATATATATATATATATATATTGTTACGGGGAAATACTATTTACATTTATTTACAAGCGGTAGGCGAATAGTTCCTAGCGGCGAGCAGCAGGAAGCACCAACGCCAGCAGGAAGCACCATCAACCTCTTCTTCTTCGTGCGACCCTTTCACGCCGGAGGCCACTTCGACTTCCACTTCCTCTTCGTCGTAGCATGACCCCCGGCGGCATGAGCGCCGTCCCGGCGTTAGGCCGGTGATAGAGGAGCGGCGTGGTAGGGCTTGAGGCGCATAACGTGAACAATGTCGGTGGGTGGTGTACATGAAGAGGATGCAGGTGTATGAGGAGCAACTTCATACCTGACATCGGTGACCTGACGCACAACACGATAAGGACCATGGTAGGGAGGCAAAAGTTTTTCAGAGAGACTGACGCGACGGGAAGGGGACCACAGAAGAACGAGCGACCCCGGTTCGTAGGTGACATGACGATGGCGATTATCGTACAATGACTTCTGCGCTTGTTGGGACGCTTGGAGCCGAGTTCGGGCGATTTGGCGAGCGTCTTCAGCTTGAGCAATATATATATATATATATATATATATATATATATATATGTGTGTGTGTGTGTGTGTGTGTGTGTGTGTGTGTGTGTGTGTGTGTGTGTGTGTGTGTGTGTCTGTGTCTGTGTGTACACACAGAAAAAACTTCACAGCTCGATGGTTTTCAGTGAACAAAGGCGAGTCTAGTGAATACGGTGCTGTATTAGAAGGGTGCTCTAAAGACGTGTACTGTGGTGTATATTAGTAATTATGAGCATAGAAATTACAGAAGTTGCAGTTAAGCGAGTAGCAAAGAACGTTTCCGCTACTTTTCCGCGCACGTAGCGCCATCAGGCGGTGCCCACTAAAACCTCCTCCTCGCCATGTACGCCACTGCCCCAACAGATAGCGCGCGACGGCAGCGCCTCCTAGTGTTCCTGTATATCCGAGCATATACAGGAACACTAGCGCCTCCTTGAGCCTCCCACTCGTCTCGTTCAGGCGCAGTGGGGCCGTGCGGGGACGCAGGAATCACGCAGTGAGCGGCGAACAACGCAGCGCACATCCAAGGCGCGTTCACCACGAAGTTTGCGGCTTGCTGTCCGTTTGTTCGACGCGGAAGCTATGCTGGCGTACGTGGCATCGGGTTTGTCGAGAACGGTGTGCCGACGGACTATGAATGCAACTTGAGTTTAGGTGAGAAGTGAGAAAGAAAAAGAATGAGAAGAGGGAAAGGAGAAGAAGGCGCTATCGCGTATGCTCTTCAGGCGAAGCTTAAGCGCCCTCCTAATTTTTTCCACGCTATTTGTTAAAGCTACACTGAACACTGCTAAGTCCACTGAAAGTCGATTCTATTTCTCTTTGGGGCTCTGTTGACGCTCGCCCGGCAGCAAAATTACATTCGTGGCTGAGAAGACTCGATTTCGAAATGGAGCAAAATAAAACTCCACGCATAAAGAGGCCGTGTGATCATCGACTGGAAGAAAGTGACGGTACAGCCTTGGCGTTGGGGATTCGAAACCATCTTCCAGTCAAAGCAGTTTCTTTAGGAAATCGGTATGGCGCTAGCAACACCTGTATTTTGGTTCTTGGATTTTTCCAGACTAGAAAAACTCTATTTGCAGTGAAAATAGTCTTTGTCGTTACGACGCTGTGTCTGTCGATAGAGGCCAACTTCAATTTGTCCCTTTAATAAATCGCGAGCTTCATCTACGTTCTTTTTACGAACGCTGTTCTGATTCCTCTTCTGCCTGTCCGTCAGTGTCAACACAGTGTTCACAAAGCCCTTCTCACCTATGCCCATGCGGGCAATGTTATCATTAGCAAACGTGGCTATGGAATGTCCTTGAGCCGAGCAACTACAACACACAACTCGGCGGTAAACTAGGCACAAGCAAATCCCTCAAACCTCTTGTGCATGGGAAGACTGAATCTGTCTCTAAGCGGGAATGAATCGTAGGCCAGAAAATCAGCCTTTTTGCTTCAGCCTAATTCTATGAAATCTGTTCCTGTGTACAAATCAAACTTCTTTCAGGCCATGAAACTAAATTTTGGCACTATCACATTGTCAGGACAAAAACATTTTTCCTTTTAGGATTAAAGGCACGAATACACGAAGCGCCTAAAGAAAACAAAAAAAAAGGAAACAAAGAGCAGAGATGAAGGCAAATAATGTTCCATCCCATAGGAGACGGATCGTTCGAGTGTAACAAAGTTGAGGCACGTGTTTGAAATGGCTAGCGCAGCCGCTCGATACTAATCACGGCTATGGGGGCGTGTCTCACCAGGCTCAGTGGCCCGGAGAGCGGTAACCCCGCGGAAGCTTCCATTCAAGGCGGCAGCGCGGGGCTGCATCCATGCGTCCCGCGCCCACGTGCCCCTGTGTTATGCCCGCAGAGCTGCGACTGTCGGCCCTGTTATAGCGCCAAGAAGGGCCCAAACCAACTCCGGGCCTCGCCTGCTGTGCCTGGCGTGTAATCGGCCACGGATACGCTGCGCCGTGTAGTTGTTCGTGGAAGGCAGACCAAGGCAAAAACGGTCAAATTGTGGCGCTGAGTATTGAACAGCGTTTGCATTGGCGAAAGTGGTGGAGGTTACTGGTCACGCATTTCCTGGGGTCCTCTTTCTTCGTCGACACTTATTTACGCAAGATATAAAAATGTTTGTTTATTCCAGGGCGGCCATGCCTGACTGTGGAGTGCTGGGCTGCGCTTCTTGGTCAAATGGGCGCTGAATTGGGTCGTTTTGTTCACAGACATGAAGGGTTCACAAATACATGCCCATGCATAAATTCGTAAGCAGGCAAACATGCGCTTTGCTGTTGCTTGTTCATGCTCTGTTTGTTTCTCGCCTGACTGTGTCCCCTTCTGCCGTGTTGCTTCACCCCTTTATTCCCCGGGGTCTTTATTCTTTTGAAAACAAAGCGCGATCTGTAACTCTCAATTTCTAGGTGCAGACCTCAGTTCGAGCTCTCTAGCTTTTATTTTTGTTAACTTCATTGTCGTTGTGCCAGGTACTACGTGCGTATTACAACAGAGGTCTTCAACATGTGGTATTGCTTTCGCCAAGTCGACGCGTTTTATAGGAATGCTGGTTTGGTTTGGTTTGGCTTGGTTTATTGGGGTTTAACGTCCCGAAGCGACTCAGGCTATGAGGGACGCCGTAGTGAAGGGCTCCGGAAATTTCAACCACCTGGGGCTCTTTAACGTGCACTGATATCGCACAGTACACGGGACCCTAGAATTTCACCTCCATCGAAATTCGGCCGCCGCGGCTGGGATCGAACCCGCTTCTCTCAGGCCAGCAGCCGAGTGCCGTAACCACTGAACCACCGCGGCGGGGCTTTTTATAGGAATGCGTAGAAACCATGCTAACGCTTTTGTTTTTCTCTCTGCGCGACCAATCCTGAAGAGGGAAGTGCGGAGCACGTTCCTGATCTCTATGATTGCACTTCCGTGCAGAAAAATTACAGCGAAACCCAATCCAAGAGAGGCAGTTACTGAAAGCATTGCGTTATCTATTCGTAACTGCAAATAAAAATAAAGCAATCAAAATGGCACGAACGAACAGCATGCATGCTTCGTAATTTCATCGTTTCCATTAAATGACTTCATTGAGGAGGAAAAACTATTAAAAAGAAGGGGAGTTGTTCGAGCTCTTGGGTGGGGCCCTTACTCAAGGGCTCCACTGGCTTGAGCTGCCCCGTGCTGTATGGGCCCTTACAAAAATGACTTTTGAGCTTCAGTTGACACCTTGTTGAGCTCTTGTTGAATCAACTGGAAATCAACATGACCCCAATGCATGTTGAGCCTACTCAACAGCTGCTAAACAAAATATTTGTTGAACGCAGTCAACACAATAATATTATGTTCAGTAGTTTCTGTTGAATATACGTTGAAACGAGTCTCATGGCAGCCGTTTCTAAGCATAACTAAATGAAATCAGTTCGACATGCGTTGTGTAAACAGAACCTTATGACATTATAGATATTAAGAACGCATGCAGCACCTGTTAAGACACTCGTAAACCGTTCAAAGTCATATTCTTGCATAAAAAAAAAATGCTCTTTCAGGGATACCTAATCCGGAGGAATCGTATCTGCGCTCTTAAGAAAGGGCGCTTAATTAGTGCTTTATTTCTGTTGTTTATGAATGAATGAAGCTCTTCAACGAACAGAACGGTCCATGTGAACTTGATTACTTCCACTACCCATAAAATAAATAAATAGTAATAGATATGACTGACATAACTTTGCTGATCGGCAGGCCACTACCTGCGCAAGTTCGGACACCCACGTGTACGTGTACGTAAGATTTCGCTTAAGATGGAAAAGTTATGAACACTTAGTGAGGTCATGTTGTAGCCTCGTGTGCAATACTCTTCCATGTTCTTTATCTGACGGTTGTATAGACGAGAGTATGTATTTATGTATGCAGGAAGTATAGAGCGTATTTTATCGATTGCTAACGTGTACAACTGGAAGTCAACACATGAACCACTTGCTGCTTTTAAGTTTGTTTTCAGTCTATAATAAACAGAAAATCAACACAAAATGGAATGCCACGTGCACAACTGAAAGTCAACACATGAACCACAGTTGCTTTTAAGTTTGTATTAGTCTATAATCAACAGAAAATCCACAATGAAATTTCAACTTAAACACATAGGCCAATTTTCAATACATGCCAAACGTTCAGCAACAAAAATGTCACAGAATTTCCACAGCTTTTAAACAGTGCTTATTGAGGCAACTTCACAAAAATTCCACAAAATTTCAACACCAGTTTTTGTACCCTTTTGAGGCAATCCTCAATTTAGAAAAGTACCAAGAGCAAAAGCAGCGTGGTAGCTTTCTTGCTGCAACTGCTTTTACGAATCGCACGTGTGCGAACAGGCAAAACCCCAAGCAATAATTGATAAAATTAAGTGAGCTCCTCACATCGAGCGAAGCCAGCTGTACCTAAAAAACTGGCCCGGTGCCAATCGGCATCTCCTGGGCACGCGCCTAGGTGTGCGCTGCTTTGACCCACAATAAATTCCAGGTGCAGAGCCGAGTCGACCGACGGCACTTTCTATGCACGGCAGGGCTTTTAGCGGAATACAATGAAGCCAATTAACTCCATCCTCCTCCGCCTCACTTCTTCCCTCACCCTGGCTGACCTGGTTTGCGGACGTTCAATTAAACGGCCGCATGCCTGGACGCTGAACAGCGATTATGGAAGGGAGTGCGGCCGCGGTTTGTCGGGCCGCTTCCATAAGAATTACATCCTCGGTGTCACCCCGTCTGCAGACGCAAGCGAGAGATAAAGTTGGACCAAATCCTCGTGCGTCTGTCTAAAATTCTCGAACGGGGAAGAGGGGGGGGGGGGGGGAGTTCTTTGCTTACAGCAGCATTCTACTTCAGCTCATTCTTCATGTCAATAGAAAAAAATAAGGAGAAATTTTTTTTCAGATGTCGCCTTTGGTTAAAATGGCTATCTTTGAGAAATCGTGCATTACAGATGAGAAACAGCTCTTTTCGTGACTGGGGCTCTTTTCGCCAGCGAAAACAAGAGCGAACAACTTAGCGGTGATTACAGAGCTGGAAATGTGGAAAATCAGCGCTAGCTGGCATGCGGTAATTTTTTATTTTAATTACTTGCACATACTGCTATTTGAATGTGGAAGGAGGGCATAGCTGTGTTGATAAAAATAGCGGTCTAAAATTAACAAGGACATTCAGTTGGCCCTCATGTTAAAGAACAACAACAAATGGTAAAACGGAAATACAACAAAGCAGTGATGTAAATGATGAAGTAGTACATGATAAAGCTACTATCAGTCGCATTATGAAAAAAAAAAGCCCGAAGCAATGCTACTCAATTGAATGTGCCCTATGGTTGCTTCTAGGCGCCTGTTCTGTTCCTAATTTTCATAAACGATCAAAAGACTGGTTTTAACGGTAATGTACAGTCGGGGACAAAAGTCTCCGGACCACGCGTTCCTCTAACGAAGCCGATAGCTCTCCTATTATTCGGCGGCTGGAGACCACACTTGTGGAGGTAAAAGTTAAATTTTTGTTCTTCCATCTCCACAAGTGCGGTCCCCCAGCCGCTGTCTGATAGTAGAGCTAAAGCTTCGTTTGAGGAACACGTGGTCCGGAGACTTTTGTCCCCGACTGTACGCCTCTTCGCAGATGAGTGCCCAGTCTGTCGGCAAATTAATCTAATAGATGATCGTGAAGCCCTTAAAAACAGACTCGAAACTATAACTAAATGATGCAGCGACTGGCAGATGACACTTAACGCTACTAAATCCGCTATTATGGCAATCTCTTCGATGAAGCAGAAATCCGACTTTCAGTATGCAGTAACTGAACATAAGTATCTTGAGCTACTACAACACATGACCTCAGATGCATCTGAGGTCATCTTCAACGTCAACACTCCACGTCAACATTCCATGGAATGTTGACGTGGATGGAATTCCGTCAACAGCTCTACAACGGCTCTTTTTCATTAGACGTCGCCTCAGATTAGCCCATTATCAAACTAAGCTATTCGCCTACGATGTTTTGGTTAGATCTATTCTAGAATATTCTAACTTGGTTTGGTGTCCTTTTACTAATCAAGACATAACAGGCGCAAGCCTTCATGTTTATATTTAACAAATTCAAAATAACTGATTTGCCAGGCGACAGAAGGATTCAAATCATTGCAGACTCATGCTGAACTCGTGCGGCTGAAATTCAAGTATCAACTAAGTAATCTCCATCTAAAACTGGACCATAATAATTTCTCTTTCCGAAGCAAGACAACCATAACATAAACATTCACATCTGTTATATGAGTATCATTTGTATACCGACTGCCTTAAAAAAATCACTTTTTCCATTTTCACTTAGAGAATGGAACAGCCTGAGTCCATTCATTAATAATAGTTCATCATTGACAAAATTTAAGATTGGAGTTGACAGTATGTCGTCAGATTAGCTAATAATTTCCGGAGTGCTTCTTTCTAGTTATTTTTATGCCCTTGCTTAAATTCTTCTATTCTATCTTTCAGACACCACATGTATACTATATGGGAGGCTTAATTTCCACAAACTGTGTTCTATGTGATAGGTAGTGTCTAATGCAGTTACATACACAGGCACGACCTAGCGTAGGTCTACTTATAGGTTATAGTGATATAACTTGTAGTTCACTTACAGGTTACTTTAATTTGCGTAACTGGATCAAATGCCGTACAAAAATCTTGTAGTATTACATCTATTTCGTTCTGGCTTTCTCTGCTTTGGGATAAGCTGTGGACTCATTCTAATACTGCGTTCCCGTTGAAAGTACTTGACGGAAGCCATGCTGAAATGGGGATATTAGGCTTTGATTTCCAATTAAAACTGTTATGTGTTATGTATTCCTTAAAATTGGCAATAATAACTCTATTTCACTCTGGGCGCTTTGAAATGCTAGAACACAGCATTCAAAACATTTCGTGAGTAGCGAACGCACAACAATACATTTAAGTTCTATTCCCACCGAGCTGCCCGCGAATGGAATGGCTTAACCGATGATGGTTATATGCTCGCCGCTGGATAGTTTCGATTCGCAGATAACGACTGCAGCCTGACGGCAGAAAGTTGTGGATGTTGGTTTAGTCCAGCAAACTTTGAGGGAATTGTGTGTTCTGGCCACTGGTTTTTTCTCATTTGCTTTTTTTCTCTTAATCTTCTGCTCTGCCTACTAGAACTTGATGAAATTTAGACATGTGTACATTGTCTTATGTCAATTTTTGTTGCTGGTACATTTTGACAAAACCTTGCAATATACATAAAATAAATACATAGATTTGTTACAAATTGTACTGACGTCATTTGTGTTTATATACCAAGAAACAATCATTTGTTTACATTGGACTATCCCAGTTTCAGCTGGCAGCATATTTCCGAGGTGAGAGTAATAGAAGAAGAACGAATTACTGCCTGTAGCTTACCCCATAAGGTAACCGTATCAGCAAAGCGGTCTAATATTGCACATAGTGGTTGAAGTGTATACTGAGTTGATCAGAGTATGTGCGGGCGCCTTCAGTAATTTATGACGAGCAGAAAGATCTTGATTTTCTAGTCCGAAGGTGCAAAACGCTATGATAAATTTAGCCATCATTTAAACTTCCATAATTAAAGAACAAAAAATTCAGGGGGCACATTAGCTCTCTAAAGTGCTGCAAGGCGAAAGCGTTTCCTGGCGGACTGCTTTTTATTTTTATATTTTATATCTTATTTTATTCTTTGCTTATTTTTCTTGTTTTCCTATTTTTATTGTTTAATTCTTTTATTTTATTTACGAAACCCATGCATTCACTAGCTGCGCCTTTATACAAGCTCAAACCCTGAGCCTTTGTGGCGGAGTGGTAGCGTCTCCACTTCAAATGCCAAAGATCCTGGTTCGATACCCAGACTCGACGCAGTTTTTTGTTTTAAGTAGTGACGCCGAAACGCGGACACATTTGCTAACATTCCTTGGTCATGACCGTATGAGGCCTTTCGCCTTAAAAAGGCTAAATCCTAGGTGTCAAGAAATTTCATGCAAGCTTTTGTAGTCTATGCATTAAGCGGTAAGGAACCTGCGCGATGTTAATCCCAGGGGTGGAAAAGTCTGGCCACCGCCCTAACAAATTCGCGCCAAATGCCAGGTGGCTTCTGTGAATCACGAGTATACATTTCAGCCTTCCTCATTCAAGCGCTCGTTCTCTTCTCGGTGTTGTTAGGAGCAGCACAAATTCGGGTCTTGAAAATCAGAATTGCTTTTGAAACTTGGAAAGACGCAGTGCCTGTCGCACTTGTTCGCAACCGCGCCATGAGAGAGGGAAGAGAGAAGGAGGCGTCGTAGTGGAGTCCTCCGGAATTGTGTGGACACACTGAGGTTCTTTTACGTGCGTTGAAATCGCACAGCACATGATGGCTTTTTCGGTTTCGCTTCCATCCCGCGTGGGCGAAGTTTCGATGAAGGAAGATGCGGATCGACGGCCTCGCGGTTAATCCGCCTCGCACTCGGCACGTGCCGTGTTCGCGGCCCAGTGACACCGTGTGGCGCTCGCTTCTTTTGCGGCGATATGCTCGGAAAAGGGTCTTTCGCCAACACCCCCTCTACAGACAGAAAAGACATACAATGGAAGTTAGAAACTTAAAAGGGAAGAATGAAGTGTGGGGAATCAAATCGCGAAGGAAATTTTCGGGATTAGAAAGACAGTAGTCTAATGTTTCAATAATATCATTATTAATTGTAATAAAAATACTAATACTAGTAATAATAAGAATTTTACTGCCACAACAGCTTGTGTTACATACAGAGGCGGCTTGAAGGACTAGTCAAAGTAACATCGGCGAGCGAAAATTAAAATCAATAAAAAGATCATGATAAGTGCGCATACACTGAAATGCAAACACTAAATAAAATACATAATATAAAAGAAAAAATTACTGTAGAAATTGTTTTGCCTGAAAACATCAAAGATTTCTGCATCTGTCTTAAGTTCGTTTCGGAAGTAGCGGAGAATACGAGCATGTTCAGGAAGGCTAATAAGTATTGCAGGGACATAGCGTGCAAGTGCTGCGCACGCTGCTGGGGTAAGCGAGGCACTAACACGAATTTTCAAAGGCTGTGACGCGCACATTTCTCATAAGCCTTCCAGTAAGTTGAAACAGCAGCTGGTCCGAACTAAAGACCGTGTAGATCGTTCAAGACACCCTGGCGTAGCGTACAAGATACCATGTCAAGACTGTGAAATTGCCTACATTCGCGAAACTGGAAACTTCAGACGAAGGCTCAAAGAGCATCAAAGTGGAGTCATGAACGGCCGCTCTGCATCTAATGCTTTGGCGGAACACAACGCCTCAATAGGACACTCCATTGATTGGGACGAAGCATCTATTATTGCCACAGAGGAGAACTTATCATCGCGCCTCCATCTGGAATCATTCCATATACATAGCACAAAACATGCTTTTAACAGAACACGTGGTAATCTGCCAGAAATCTACAATCACTCACTGCGCAATTTTGACCGTATACAAGCCACTGTCGTTCCACGCAGCGCTCTAGGTGATCAAGAGACCGTACGGGCCTCGAAACGTTGTGTTTCCCTGTGAATAATTTGTTGGCGAGTGTACGTTATTTCCACTATTGTAGAGACCTATACACCTCGTCTAGCTTTGCCTTATCTGGTTGAGTATTTGAGAACAGTGTAGCGCTGACCTTTACGTAGGGTTCTGGCAGCAACTGACTTAGTCTTGAAGGCAGGTTTCCAAAAGTGTCGCAGAACAGCTGTTTGAACTTTGAAAGGAAGGAGAAGCAAGAAAATTAAGCAAGTTTACTCGGGGAAGAAAGGAATGCTCATAAGCGGTACTTTTCAACACGCTTTTTAGAAGAGCACCTACACGATCATGCCACCTCTGCGAACAGTGAGCAACAACTCTGATGCCATACCTTATAATACTGTATGCAAGTACATGCATGATTCTCTTTTTTACCGATACAGGAAGAAATATTTAATTGTAAACATTAACCATGCAGTGCTACGTAATCTGCTACAAATATATGCCACTAGAGATCGCTAAATATTTATGCTAAAATATATGTGCCACTAGAGATCGCTAAAGTAAATCCCCAGATACTTTATACAATGTGCACTTTCAACTGTTGTGCAATGGCAATCTTTATCTTTGTGACAGTGTAAAAAAACAGGTTCAGTCAGTGCCGCTTCCTTCAATGGGTTTCTATAACAGACTAATTTTGTTTTTAGCTCGTTTGCCAAAAGACAATTGAAAGAAAACCAGTTCATTGCATTACAGATATTTTCTTGCAGTGGTGCAACCGCAGTTTTGTAGGAAATGTGCTTTGCAAGTAAAACCGTATCGAAAGACCAGTGAATTTGTTATTGCTGACGCGAAGTCATTTATAAATAGACTGAAAACTAAAACTTATTGAATTGACCCCTGAGGAACCCCAGCCCTCCAAATCTGACGGCTGCTAAGGGCTGTGGTGTTATCAAGGGCTACGACTTGTGAGCGATCTTGTAAATGACTTTTCAAAAGGTCATGAAATTGACCCCTAAATCCAAATAGGTACAATTTTTGCAATAATATTTCACGATTTACCGTGCCAAAAGCTTTGGCGATATCAACAAACAGGCAGCAGGCAAACAGACTGTGATCAAAAGCTGTGTACATTTCAGCTGCGAATTCTTCTGGAAGTGAAAGCGTTTCATGGCTTTAAATGAAACCGAACTGCCGGTCAGACGGAACAGAACATTTTTTCACAAGTGATGTCATGCCCTCTAGCGAAATTTTTTTTATAAAATTTGGGAAAGTATTGGTCAAACGGTTATAGGCCAATAATTACCAAGATTCTCTCTTGCCACCTTTGTATATTCGTCTCACAGCCGCCGTCTTTAATATACTTGATATTGCAGTAGTCTCTAAGGATCTGTTAAGGATAGGCAAAATGGTGCTCTCCAGACTTTCATAATTTCTCTGAAGCAGAGACAATGCAATACCATCAAGACCATGGGTTTATTGCGTTGAAAGGTGAAGATTATGCGCGCCGGGTCACGTGCCGACAGTTTCGGTAAAAAGGCGGGTGGAGATTGCAGATACTGTACGTGTTAAGGAACATCTGGCTTGCGGCGAGGATGAACAAGACTGAGATACACGCGCAAAGTGTTTGTTGAACAATTCAGCTGTTTGCTGAGGATTACACGAAAAAATGTATTGAAAAGATGACTCATTTCCGTTTCCGCCTCTCAAATTATTAAACAGTGATCACGTTTTGGCGGGATTCCTGGCAGCTTGCCTAAATTCCTTACAGTAGTACTGCCGTTTCGCGGAACGAATAAGCGCGACAACTCTGTTACTATTCGGTACGCAGTTCAAGATTTTTAAGGGAGCGTTTATGCAGCGTCTGTGCAGAATTGCATGCAAAATAGCTACATTAAACCACATATGAATACTATTTTTGCCGCCGCGGTGGCTCAGTGGCTATGGTACTCGGCTGCTGGCCCGAAAGACGTGGGTTCGATCCCGGCCGCGGCGGCTGAATTTCTTTGGAGGAGAAATTCGAGGCCCGTGTACTGTGCGATGTCAGTGCACGTTAAAGAACCCCAGGTAGTCGAAATTTCCGGAGCCGTCCACTGCGGCGTCTCTCATAGCCTTAGTCGCTTTGGGACGTTGAACCCCATAAACCAACCAACCAACCAACCAATACTATTTCTTTTTTTTTTTGTGGACGACCCGTTTTGAAGCTTGTTCAAACATCCGTAATTGTTGGCAGAACAAAAAATAAATTAAATCAGGAGTGTTAGACCTAGCTAATGCCTGCCAGTTAAAGTTAAGAATTAGACTATCTAATTTTCGTTGATCCACTATGTGAAGTGCAAGTCATTTTGAGCGTCGTTACAAGTTGGCAGCCCTTGATTATTACAGATAGTACGGTTAAAAATCGGTAAACTATAAAATAATGATTGGCAAAACGCTGCATAATGACGGCTGAGGAAAGATTGCAGTTTGAAAGTGGTCGTATGATCCATCTACGCACCTTCTTGTCTCAATGACAGCACTCTTTTCTTCCGCTCCTCTTCTATCTACTCCGCTACCTCCCCTACGCAGAGTAGCATGTCAGCGAATATTCACGCCGGCTGAAATCTCTGTTTTTCATTAAAGAGTTCTTCCTCTCTCTTTCTTTGTTTTCTCATCTAGGTTCATGGCCAGTGCCAGCGCATACCCTTTCCGTGCATGTACAACAAATAGAGAAAAACCAAACCTTAAAGCAGGTCGAGCTGTTTATCCGAAAAGACCGAGACGATTTTGAATATTACACATCTTCAAACCACTTTTGGCGATACGTATGGTTCTGACGTCGTCTGTGATTCTAATAAACACCTTACAGGACTGAAGAGCATTGATTTTTGGCTTTTAAATTTAGGAGTCGTTCGCTCTGACTATAAGTTCTGCACTTTGGTTCGCTCAAAATGAAATAGAAATGCGCTGTCTACTTCTGGCTCTCTAGGCACAAAACCTCGCCGAACTCAGGTCTGAACGCCTAGCCAGGCTACGGGCCTTCGCACATGCCCGACCCACGATATCGGACGTCCACTCCATCGACGAGGAGGCTGAATGCGAAGGAAGCCTGTTGCTGGCGCTTCCACGAAGCGAAACTGCTTTGGTTTAGGGTTGGTTTGGTTTATTGGGGTTTAACGTCCCGAAACAACTCAGGCAATGAAAGGCGCCGTAGTGGAGGGCTTAGAAAATTTCGACCTCCTGGGGTTCTTTAACGTGCACTGACATCGCACACTACACGGGCCTCTAGAATTCCGTCTTCATCGAAATTTAGCCGCCGCGGCCAGGATCGAACCCGCGTCTTTCAGGACAGCAGCCGAGTGCCGTAACCACTGAGCCACCGCGGCGGGTCGAAACTGCTTTCTACAGGGAGAGAAGTAAGAAATGACGGAGAAAGAAAGTAAATTATGTGCAGCGTAAACAGGAGTGAAGAAAACAAACGAACATAACAAAAAAGCGCAGTAAACCCGCATGCAGGCCACTGCAGGGGCCCTACTGACAAAGAGAAAGAAATAAGCTAGGGGAGAACAAAAAAACAAAAAAAAAACAAGAAAACAAAGGTGTGTCCGGGGAAAGCGAGGCCGGCAACAAGAAAGGGCAAGACGGCGCATGCGTGGCCGAAGCATAAACGCTGGTCGATTTGTCAATGCGCGTCGCGCGAACGCAGCTAGACGGAGCGCGTGCCTCCCGGGCACGACACTGCGAGTCCCAATCCCATTACAGGCAAAGCCTTTTCTCTTGCTTCGACAGCATGCGTCACGTGCCGCGGCAATGAAAACAGTTTGTTTAGGAGCACTGCCCCTTGCGTTAAGGAAATAAAAGGAGATCGAGAACGACAGGTCGAACCGAAAAGGGAGGAGTTTACGTAAACAAGAAGGATGCCAGAACGCACACAACTATCGACAGGAGCGTGTTTTGCATAAAATTCGCAGTTGTTTTCAGCATTCGTGGATCACTGAGGAGAAAAGAGAGAGAGAGAGAAACTCTTTAATGAAATACAGAGAATTTAGCCGGCGTTTAAAAATCGCTGGCATGCTACTCTGCGCAGGGAGGGAAATTTGGGAGATAAAGACAGAAGGAGAGCAGTGTGGAAGAGGTAAAAAAAAAGAAGATAAAATGCGGCCATGAAATGGGTACTAAGGATGCAACGGCGAGTATTGATGTAACCTTTGGAATGATGGAGTGCATAGTCCGACAAATGGGCTGACGAAGTTCACTGCATGAAGAATGCATGAAGAACCAATAAGAGCTGCTAAACTTGATAGCCAGGTAGGCCGGGGTAATATAAAAATTGTATTCTAATTCAATTGTGCTTTTAGTCGCCCTGATCAGTCAGTCAGCGCAGGGCCTGTGACGATTCTTCAGACGAGTACAGCTTTCGTCCTGCGCTATGCTCTGGTTTGTGTAGCTTCTTTGGATGATTGTCAGCCTGGTGAATATGCTACACCAACTGGTGTAGTATTCATCCTTGCTAGAGTTTAGTAATTAAACGCAACTTAAATATAAGAAAGAGCTGTATTATAAGGGTTCATGTAAAAAACAAAATAAACTTAAAGCAGCTCCTTCGCGCAGCAGGCCTTTTGGGAAAATAGAAACAACGTTCTGTGTCATATAAGTGGAGGACATTGTACGTTAAGAGGTCAGCAGCGGGGGATAATTATGGCACTTGGGCGCTTCGTCGGACTCGGCGCCAACAGTGGAAGCAGATGCTTCCCTTGGGGGCAGGTGAATTTGGAAGGCGAAAACATGACGAGCCTTATGCGTAAGGAATATATGCAGGCACGACTTTTCGTGTGCGCGATGGTCTGGAAAAGACGTCGCGATTGAATAAGTGGGCTAATAAAGGTGCCTTACGTACGGATTGGCGTTGTTGGTAAGGCTTAGCGAATAGATAGCAACACACTGTCCTAGACACAAGAATATGGAGGCACGACTGCAGCGCCGTTTCTGCACGAGGTAGTTCCTGTGTTGACGGTTGGTGCGCTTTTTTTTGTACTCTACAAGCACTCAGATATAAGGAATGCGTAGCGAGAATTGCTACTTAGCAGAACCGCCTTTCTGAAGGCAAATATTAAAAGCTAAGCGCTTGCACTTTTCAGGTAAGTGAATCGGCTTCTGTCCGAATTGGCGGATCAGGAGCGGCCCATGGTGGTAGTGGTGGCCCTAGTACTGACCTCCAATAAAGATTTTTTGCCTCCACCTCATTTGGCGTGAATATTCCGTTTAACGCATATTTTCTGTTATCCTACTCTGTTCTGCCTATACCTATTCGCAGCGCTATTATTGAACAGTAAAGGAGTTTTGTTTAGTGCGTAGCTATATCGCAAACTTCCACGAGAGCAAAGCAGGGAGCGCCGTTTGGACCAGCTGCACCAAATCAACGGCTGTTGATTGCAAACTTAGCGTCGTTATGATGGAGGGAAAGGCGAGGAATGCACATATAAGTGAATCTGTAGCATACGACTTGACGTTTCGTTACAATAAGATATTTTTTTAATGGGCCGAGTGACATGAGCATAAATTTAAAGCAGAAATGAGTCGCTATGCAATCTGCCAAGGCATAGGTGCAGGCTAGTTCTAGTGCGGGTTCCTTCATTGAAGTCTTTTTAGGGTCATATTTCGTCGTTGATGCCACAAAATCATGTACTGAGCTTGATCTTTTGATTAATTAAGCAGTAATGCAAGTTAAGCAGTAATGCAAGTTCAATAAGCTCTGGGTGAGCTAATGTAAGCACCTAGACGAAATTCAACGCCACTTAACGACACGCTCGAGGGGTGCCGTTAATGGCTAGGTGTCCAGCTTGTGCTCATAAATATGATTATTATTACATTCGCAATAGATCCCGTGTAAGTGCAGAGCTACAGGTTTTCTCTTATTGTGCTGAAGTATCAACGCGACAGCAAGACAGGCTATGCGAGAAAAACGACAGAATGCTGCTAAAAGTGCCAGCGTGATGGCATTGTTGGCTGCAGCCTCCTCTTAAAATAAGTGGCACATTTAAAATCACAATTGACCTTCCGATTGAAGCCTAGAAGCGCTACCATATATTATGTTCCTTCCAGTTACCAAAGAGGAGTGAGTTTCCCATAGGGGGCGTACTAGGCCCATCATTGGTTTCAGTTTATGTCAATGATAGGGTTGTTTGCCACTGACACCATTGTTATAATTAGTATATGTGCTAATGAAAGCATGCTGTATAAACCGGTTCACTAAGCTGCTGACCAAGCCTTGGTGAACACTGCGCTTAACGATGCTGTGTCTTGGAGCAGTAAATGAACAGAGGTGATTAATATAGCAAAAATGGTGTTTATGCTCATAGCAAAAAAGAAAATGCCGCACAAGTGCAACTGTTCTAGTAATAATGGACCTATTTTTGAGGTTCGAAGGTGCATGTACCTATAGGTGCTCCAATTAATTATCTGCTTAGTTGGGCAGACCAGGTCAATTATATAGTGTTATCTGCAAAAAGAAATTTAGGTCTCTTGAGGTATAAGCTCACAGAAACTCCCACAAGCTTGAAAAAATTGGTCGATACGCCACTCATTACAATGCAGCTCGAATACGCAGTTGTAGTCTGAGACCCACACATAAATATATTTTAGAGAGGGATGCAGTATTTTTTATTTGAACTAACGAAATACTGATTATTCATCAGTTCTGACGACAGCCAATCAAGTACATCTCCTGAAAATAAGACCCAAATAATATTGATTGGTATTTCTTGCCACATTGATACAGCCAAAGCTTTACTTCATGCGGTAGTTAATTCAGCGAAGCCGCCGCAGCCACAGTAACATCTTTTCGCCCTACACTTCATGCAGAAAACAGTAGAAGTACCGAAAGTTCCCGCGAACTGTCAATGAGTGGAATTCGTGACCTGAACAAGTGCTTGAAAGCAAAAATTTGAAAATGTCCTTGCCAATATTTTCTAAAGCTCACATTTTCGTCCTAGTAATAATACAATAAAATAATGATATTCCGCTTGTCTTGTAGTTTTGAGATGTGACCTCCCCTGTGTGTTAATGAACTGTATTATTATTGAAACTAAAATCCGTGGCGAAATGAATGTTGCTTGTTTGTAGACTTTTGCCCATCCTCCTTAAACCACATGATGTATGCAATATGTTGAAAACAAACAAATAAAATAAAAATAAATTGTACCTGTTTGCTCCACTTTTATCCTGCTTTAAAAATCGACACCATTCGTGTAATAATCGTTCAAACGTAAGAAAAAGGGTTCGCTCGGGAAGTAACTAAGGAGCGCAGTCCACTGGCACCTGTCTTAGCACTGCTAGCTTGAGCTCGCCTGTGAAAAAGAGATTGCGCCTGCTGCATGCGAAAAGAACGTGCCAACAGCTGAGCTAGCAAGCAGCTTAGAAAACGAGTAGGCAAAACAGTCATTCCAAGCAGATGAGTGCCGGGTGATGAGAAATAATTGCACGCGTCATTTAATACCAAGAGCAGCTAATACTGAAGCTCCAAACACATGAATGGATGGCTGACTAGAGACACTTGACGATGGAGCGGGCGTTTGAATGTAATTTTGTAGCTAAAAACAGGCAAATCTCATTATGGTTGTGCGTTTGCGAACTGTTTGATTACCTTTTCAATGCCCGGAGAAAGTGAATAAACCTGTTAAAACAAGAAATTCTTTCACTTTAGCTCACAGATTTATATTAGTTACAAGCACTATTTCAGGAACAGCGTTTTCAAGCCTATTTATTAGATATGATCAAAGTACCAGTAACTAAAATGCACGAGGTTGGCTGGATTATAGCTTCGTTCAAAACAAACCTAACGGCAAAAGAGACGGAATTTCTTGCGGCTCGTGCGTTGCCAGGCGATGGATCTGTTTAGAATTCTGATACTTGTTCATTGTATGCGCCATAACAATTGTGCGGAGTTTCACGCCTCTTGGGCACTAAAATATCACTATGATCCGCTCATTTATCGATGAAGTAACCATGTTTTTATTAATACCTTTGCAAGTTTTTTCTTACCTTTCTGCCATCTAGGTATAGTTAGCGACGAAATACGTACCAGAAGTTGAACGCTTTCCTCCCAAGCTTGATTTATTTAGGGATTACAAGGTTAAAAATTTACTTCCAGAAGCCAAGCATCAGTTACGTGTACAAAGAAACAGCTCCTCAAAAACAAAAAGAATAAAAGCAACACCGAACACACGCAAATCTACACAGATGCCATTCAGGCGCGCTGTAACATCCCAGGTGGGCTCTGCCGCAGTGCTATGGGGACCATGTTCTTCAAGTGATAAGCGACGAGCAACTAAGACAGGGACAGAGGGAGAGGGAACACTTCCCGTTCGCAGAACCGATAGGAACGGGATGATGAAGCTGAAATTCGGGGAGGCAAAGTGGTTCGGATGCACTGCTTGTGCGGACCACCCAGAGCAGCGAGAGCATCTGGTGCAGTTTACCGACTTTTTTGTGAAGAAGTTACGGAGATGATAGTGCGGTAATTGGCTGGTGTATATGTACAGTGTGTGATATAATTAGAGGAAACGCAAGAAATGGTTCGACTCTCTCTCAATGAGGAAAAGCAAGCTGGCTCCACCACGAAACGGGAGCGCTGCTTCAGGCTTTTCTTCTCGAGCTCTTGGCGCCTGTTTTAATGCGATACCATTAATGCGATACCATTAGGCGATACCATAAGGCGAAAACTGTCCGACGCCAGATGCGGTGGCGGCGGCAGCGTCTGTGTGAAGCTGCAACCTGCCAACCGTTGTGTTTAGGGAGATTTCGACTTACAGCCGAGAAGAGGAAGACGCTTCACTTAGAATGACTCCGCAGAAATGAAAATAACTATGAATTATTCAGCAGAAATGAGTAAAACAGTTATTTAGGAAAGACAATGAGTAAGAATAGAAAATAGATTGTCGAGCTAAAGAAAAACATTGTCACATTTCCTCCTCGTCAGCCCAATTTACCACCCCTAAATAATATTCGCTTCGCAGTGTAGCCTACTTCTCTCAGAGCCGGTTAACCATTTCTCGCGTTCACAAACAGGAAAATTAAGGCGAGTACTTTGAGCTGCAGTTAATTCACTCGAACTAACGGACAGAGCAGGTGCCCGGTATAATGTCCGACATTCTTCAACCATCGTTACGCTCCGCAACCTCGCTGAAAATGCTAATATGCTCTCAAACGGTCATTGTCTAAAAAGCAGCAATTGTAACATTGGAATATTGCTCTAAAAGAGTCAGGCAAATGCTCATGTGCAGCTAAAGAAACAGCAAAAAGCTTGTAGCAAGACTCGGGTTTGACAGGTTACAACTATATATTAGGGAATACACGTGGGACTTGCATAAAAGTGGCATAGCACAGATAACAAGCATAATACCTCAGCACATGACGACAGAAAGCTGCTTTGCTACGTTTTAGAGAGTTTTAGAGCCGCGTCGCCGTCGCTGCCGTTGGTGTAACCGAGCGAACTAGAGTACCACCGCTCGCTCGTAGATGGCGCCAGAGTGGTACGCGCCGTCGTCCATCAGCACTGCATGAGCAGAGGTAGGGTGGCTAGGGGAGGATAAGTCAGCGTGCGGCGGCATGCGAGACCTGAACAGCTATGCTTGGCCTGCAATACCGGCAACGACGGCCACTGCGCACTTCGCTTGAGAAATCCCCTCTCAACCCATTCTCCCTACCCGCGCTCCAAGCACACCCGCAAAAGGGTGGCAGAAGAGGAGTTTATTCCCCCCCCCCCCCCCCCCCCCCCCCCCCACATACACACACATAGTCGCAAGTAGCAATAATACGCGCACCCACCCGCTGCTTCCTCGCAGTCGCGCCACGCTCCGCTCCGTTGGTGGGCGCTGCTGAGAAATATTTTTTTTTATTCGAGCTTTTTGCCATCAGGCATAATGAAAAGGAGAGAGAGTTATAAAAAGGAGTGCAAACAAGCCTCGTTTAAAAAGCGGCAAAAGTTCGCGATATAGCGATTATCTAGAGTCCACTTGGTATAGTCGTCTGCAACGTCCCATCGCAGGCCAACCTTTCTTAGTAAACGTCGTCTCACGGAAGCTGTAGCCGGGCAAGTCCACAGCAAGTGTTTTTCATCACACTGGTCGGGCGCAGCACCACAATGGGGACACTTGTCAGTCACTTCGTAACGTTTGTCACGCCACCGATGACGCACAGAAGGAGTCAGAGCCGCTCCTGCCCGAATCCGGCGCACAGATACCTCCTCCTCCCGAGTGAGACTCCGGGGGAGAGGGTATGAACACGGAGGAATTAGAGCGCGTGTTCGCTGACGCAAAGACTGTTTCTCGGAAACATGGGACAGGAACGGATCTGAGGGAAGAGGGGAAGGTGGCGGGATATCGGATGTGTCAAGGTGTGTCATTGCATCCACATGAATATTATGCGGATTCTGGGCATGCCCGCGAATCCAGTGTATACGCACAGGACAGGGGTATTTTGTGCAAAGTTGGTGAATGGATTGTGTAACTTGGAATGTGCGCCGGACAGCATGCTGCACGCTGTATATTGTCCGGACAATATAAACCGTCTGCTTATATAATAAAACACAAAATAAGCTCAGCCAATTCTTTGGGAAGCATAAGCGACGCAACCGATGGAAGTGCTTCGTCTGCCGCTGCTGCTAAACGAGCTGCCCGAGCAGGGCTCAGCGCCGCCGACGCCCGAATCCAGAGTTGCGCGTCGCCGCTGGTAGTGGCTGTCTACTCCTCGCCTACAGCGCTCACCGAAGACGTCGCGCACTACCTGCGCCTCGCTTTAACTGCACATGTATCCGCACCAATGTCAGTCAGTAGGGGGGGAATTCAGTGTAGATATAAAAACAAGCAGTAACATCGTGTCTCTTATGCGCGAGCACATCCCGTTCTTCTCCCTCGTAACTCCTCCGACTAGTGTGACCACCTCGCGAAACACTTGAATCGACCTCGTAGTCTTTTTTTTTTCTTCGAGAACAAGGCATTGGTGCATCAGGTTGAACATATCTGCATCCATTTCTCCGCCCACAAAGCCCCTTTCGTAACAATTAAAACTGGAAGAGGAGCGTTAAATGAATGCATGTGAAAAATAAAGAGTGCTTGGTAACTGTACACACATACACGTATCTCTAAAATTCTTTGCCTCAATATACCGCAGAATCCGAACACCTACAGAGCTGCGCTCAAATTTCGCATTAGAGAGTATCGTAACCGTCCTTGGAATTTTTTTCCCATGTCAACCCGCAGGCATAATAAATGCGGTGAGCAGTTGCGAGCAACTTGTTGGGAATTGTGTTACTGAATGCTCGCATTTTTTTTTTTTTTGGAGAGGCAAACATTTTGAGAAGGTGATTTTATCTTAAAAACCCCACGGTTCTGCCATTCTCGCTAGAAACATGGCTGCATACAGACGTAAAGGGTTGCGAAAAATACTGTGCTCTTGCAAAGTATTGCAGAAAGTAGCAGTAGCATTGCTGCTGGAATTCAGTAAAAAAGGTTCAGCTCTCGACCAGGATTTTTAACCATAACGGAAGGAGCGAATTTCTGGTGGTGTGTACCGGCCGCCCAACGTGGATCCTCGACGTGAAGCTTCATAGAATTTTGTTCAAGGAATGAACTGTAGCGCATGCTATACACCTATCTAGTGCAAGTAGAGAACGGGACCACGATAGGGGAATGAATGCATCGGACAGGCACACTGAAGTTATAAACGCTGGACGATATTCCTCGAGAGGGGAGCCCTGAGCAGTCGCCTCTTGACAATACTCCAGCGTGGTCGATGTGTCTTGAATGCGATGAGTGGCTACAAGGATGAAACGAGACTACGACTGCACGTGGCTCAATACCACGGCTGTAAGGAGCAGTGCAAGAACAGCCAGCCTCTATTTTCTCCTTGTTAGCTCCTCCTTGAGACAAGAACTTTGATGCCAACGAAAACCCCTGAGTATAAATTGAGGGCAGCACAGCGCACTATGTATTAGAAATTAGTAGGGACAATTATGAGAGACAGAATGAAAGCAACGGGTATTGGAGAAGTGACTAGAGTTGACGGTGTCGTAGCAGAAATTGACGGAAGAAAGTGGGGCAGCGAAAAGTCCTGTGAGAGGGTGAAATTAGATTTCTGCGATCAGGTGGCCGTGCCTGGTGCGGGAAAAAAATACGTGCAGAACACCGGGAGAAGCCTTCGTCCTGCTGATTGTGATGGGAAGGGCAGCGCAGCAACCAACAGTGAAAAATTACAATTTCGAGAGGCTTCAGTTTACCTTCTCCGAATTGGCCAGAAAAGTATGGCGGCTACAGAAAAACGTGCTGGTTAAGTTTAGTTTGTAACTGTCTTTACCTTGTCCTTCAATCAATTCCTGAATCACACAAGTGTAGTAAGTTGGGCTTGTTGCCTATTTTCCACACATATTAGAATATTGCGTTCTGCTTATATCTTTACTAATCTGCCTGCGAATATGCCTTGGCCTACCAAAGGGTTCCTCTGCATCAGGAACAGTAGCGGAGGCAGGATGTCTCCCACTAGAGGTGATCGCCGCCAAGGAAACTATGCGTACCCATCTCCGCCATGTCCTGCAAGGGAATAAGCACTTCCTACACCGTGTCCACCTAACTCACAGCAACTCTAGCTTTGGCCGGGCAGTGCAGCTCCTGCCCCTCCCTACTATTAATCAGCCACAGAAACTACTACCTCTGGCCTTTCCTCCATGGACACTCTCTCCTCTAAAGGTGGAGAAGTTTGTTCCAGGTGTGAATGCAAAGAGCCGCATGCCACAGGCAGCGCTTCTGCAAGCTACTCTCGCCTACTTAACCGAGGGATATACGGAGCACACCCATATCTTTACCGATGGTTCAACTACTAAAGAAACCTCTTTTTGTGGCCTTTATGTGCCCTCAACAGGCCATGCCCTTTCTTACCGGCTGCAGCGGAGGACATCCTCTACGACAGCTGAGCTTCACGGCATTAAGGAAGCTGTTTCTTACATCCTACGCCGAACCGCCGGCCGTTGGGTTATCTTCACCGATTCAAAAGCATCTCTGCAGATCCTGGCCAACCTGCTGAAGAAAACGAATCACCAGCCAGTTTCCCTGGACATCGGGTATCTACATCATTTAGCTATTGCCGCAGGCCACTGCATAACATTTCAGTGGGTACCTGCTCACTGTGGCATTCTGGCTAATGAAAAAGCAGATGAAGCGGCCCGTAACGGCCATCAACATCGGAGATACATTCGAACTTTTTCACGAAATCTGATGCGTCCCAAATGGCTAAAAGTTTTGCTTCCGAAGAAACGTATCGGCTTTGGAGTTTGCCGACACATCAGTACAATTTCTTCACTCAATCGACCCACATCTTAGATCAAGACTCTGACCCAGAATTCCTCGACATCTGGAAACACTTTATCACCGACTTCGTCTGAATGCTGCATATACAAACGGCTTGCGATACCGCTTTGGACAAATGAACAGTCCGCATTGTGACAACTGTGCCTCGATAGAAACTGTGGAACATATCCTGCTTGAGTGCCCTGCGTATGCTAACCAGCGTGCGTACTATGAACATTGCATGCAGAGGCTCTGCCCAGTGCCCCTAACAATGGACAAAGTTTTAGGTCCCTTAGCCTGCCTTAGGCAACAGAGACTTGCAATGAACTTTCTATTTACGTATTTAAAAGACATTGAACATCTCGATAAGCTTTAAATTAACTTGCACGTTACCCTCATGCATTCTTCATGCAGTGAACTTCGTCAGCCCATTTGTCGGACTATGCACTCCATCATTCCATAGGTTACATCAATACTCGCCGTTGCATCCTTAGTACCCATTCCATGGCCGCATTTTATCTTCGTTTCTTTTTTACCTATTCCACACTTCTCTCCTTCTGTTTTTATCTCCCAAATTCCCCTCCCTACGCAGAGTAGCATGCCAGCGATTTTTAAACACCGGCTAAATTCTCTGTATTTCATTAAAGAGGACAACTAATCTAAATAATTTACTAATCTAAAGTTGCTAGTGCCGTGCATGCAGGAAATACAGCTACGGCTAGGGCAGTTACGAAGACTGCAGCGCTCGTCTCCGGCAGCATGATGAGGCAAGGTTTGCGCACTTATTTGTTACGGCTTTGAGCCCAACGGCACCGTCGAGTGTGAGAACATTTCTTCCTTACCATTAAGAGATTAGAAAGTTCATTGGTTACTCTCGCGCAGCGGTGGAGGAGGACAGCCACAATTTAAATGTCTTCTGTGAAACCATCCACACTTTTGCACATGCTCGGGACACAGTGAAATAAAACACGCACGTCAGGCACCCTCTCATCGACATGCTGCGCATAGCGCAGCCCTTGGCTGCTTGCCTGGCCCTTGTCAAGCGAATGGACACAGCGGCAGCTGCCACCCACCTGGAGGTACTCGCTGAGGACGTTGGGGTCCCTTTCGCCCCCTCCGTGCGTCGTGGTCGAAGGGCCTCCGGCTCCGGCGCGCCTGGCACCCGCGGCGTCCACCACCATTACGCCGGCGTTGGTGGTGGCAGGTGCGGGCCCCGTGCCCACCAGGGTGGCCGCGCTGCCCAGCATCTCGGGCCGCACCGAGGCCGTGCGCTTCTTGCCGGCCGCGACGTTGGCTTCGAGCGCGAGCGTGGTCGCGTGCACCGCTGCCGCCAGGCGCTTCCTGCGAGCCGCTCCCGCCGCGGGCCCGGACACCGAGTGGCGCGCTTTGGCCTCGCGCGGTGCCGCGGCAAACTCTGCCGCCGCGGGCGCCGTGGCCCGCGCGTCCGAGCGACGCGACGCCGCCGCCAGCGCGGCCGCCCGCCGTCGGCCGACGCCCCTCCGTCGTCAGTCACCCCGCCCTTCCTCCGCCTTTTTTCCTCAGCCGCCCCTTCTTCCTTTATTCATGTCCGGCGGCCGATTAGGGATCACGCACGCGCCTTCCAAGACCCCGGCACCGACGCACAACCACGTGGGCGAGGCAGGTGGAAGGAGACGGGCGCCGGGAGAACTCCGCCTTTGCTGCTTCCCTCCTCTCCACCCGGCTCTGGATCGGGTCTCCTGGGAAGTCTCCTCTCCACTCCTCGCGTCGGCGGCCGGTGTAGCAGTCGTGACCGCTGGCGTCGTCAGGTTGCTTCCTGGCGGACCCACCCGTCCGCTCGCCACATCCGGCACCCCACCAACCGCGCCCGGTGCGACGCGAACCAGACCTCGATTGAAACTGGAAACGCCGCTGACCTGGGCGCTGCAGCAGCACGGCTGCCGCCGGTTGCTGCCTTTTTTTTTTTTAGCACAGCGTTCCGTCCACACATGCACAGACAGCGGAGAGAGGTCACCTAGGTTCCACCACGCACGATGTGCTTGTGCTTTTTTCTTGCCTCCAGGTTTCGTTATATTTCAGCGCTCACTGGGCCACTTTCCTTTCTTGTTAGGTAGCTGCCTTGGACGACTGCCTTCCCTCGTCGATTTATGGATGGTCCGCGCGTCCCCGCAAGCAAGAATTAAGGAAGAAAAAATTGCTGGTGGGAATGGCTCGCACAAATTGACCCCCCCCCCCCCCCCGTCTTTTTGCTCGCATTCGCAGCCTTGCGGTTTTCATTTTTTTATTCTTTTACTTTCAGGACAAAGCGTCCGTGAAGAGAATAATGGCACTCATCTAAATTCATTCCGCAAACAGAGGGGGCTGGAGAGGAGAAGGGGAAAACTTAGAGTAGTAACGCAAGGGGCCTCTTCATGTATCTTCCCTTGCGGTAGAAGTGAACGAGGGAGGAAAAAAAAACGTCAAAGCGAGTCGGAAATTTAATTCATCTAAATAAGCAATCAGCGTCAGTGTCATCACTGTCGACAACTTCTATTTTTGATTGAACACACCTCCCCCTCAAGGTGCCCTGAAATGCGCTCCATTGTAGGCGAAGGTTTTTAGGTGATCAGCTGAGCCAATTAACAAAAGTTCGCCATCAATCTTGTAATGGCAACAGTTCGTGCTTATAAAATATCCGTGATTTCATTGTTTATTTATTTCTCTGTTTTTGCCCCCTCCCCCGAGCGATACCGATGTAGCCGTCCGCACACAAGCGCACACATCTAAGCTCCCCGCCACGATTACACACAGTCGCGTCGCCCTAGGGACCACTCAATGGCGTAGAACCCCACCCTTGTTTCAATAAGTTTACAAAAAATCTAACCAGTCTCGTTGAGACGCAACGCAAAATGGAGCTACGCTCTTGTAAGGGCACAAATTCGAAGTGATCATGCCAAGTTTGCTTCTTAGTTTCGCTTGCGCTGCCCCTGCTAGGTCTACTACGATTCCATTACACCCGCTGCGCCACTCCGCTGCTCAGATGCGGAGCGTACTGTGCGAGGTACCACGCGACTATTTGGTTGCGGCGTGGAAGTAGTGCAGCCAATTACCAAGCCAAAGATGATCGAAACGACTTTTTGTAGCCCATTCCTTGTTCACAATAGGACGGGCACAGGTAGGATATTTAAATGCCAAATGTTAATTGAATGTACTATTGCAAATGTATTAAAATACAAATGAAAGCTTCTCCAGCGTTTAAATGAACACTGGGTGGACAGACGCGGCCGACACATATCGTTTCTGTCGGCCTTTGTCGAATTTATAAGTGGAAAGGCCGCAATTTATAGTCCCTATAGGAGCACGGCGAAGCCCGACGAGTCAGCAGCAGGGTTGCCGTTGGGAATTTTTCAAAAAGAGCCAGAACTGAGGTTAAAAGTAGCCAAAAGTAGCCACGCCACCTGATCTTGGCGCCAAATTTGTAGCCAAGTAGAAAAGAACCATTATTATAAGCCACTTTTATTAATGAACAATAAATAATATAATTTTGAATCAACACAAAAACACAGAGTAAATAAAGAACACGGAATTTTGGGCCTCTTGCTCGGCCTTTTTCCATTCTTCTCGAAACGTGCGCTTTGTTCTTGCGTCTTATCCCATGGTAGACGCCGGTGTCGGCAAGCCGAAGGCACAAAAACAGAAGCTTTGTCGCCTTGTGGTACACAAGTGTTATTTCACCGGTACCGTGCTGCTCGTTCCTCTCCTGGTGTCATGCCGTTCACACGGCTGCACCTAAACGCATGGTTTCGGATGCATGATCCTAACGGAGAAAGTACTCTAGATGAGCGTTATTTTCTCCAGATGGACCGCAGCGTCCGCGCGGGCTTTGCTTAGACGTGCGCCCATCACCCAGAGTTCGCGCGTCTGCGCACCCGCGTCTGCGAGTTGGGAATAATAGCTCTATGTGCGCACCGCCGGCGGAGAGAATATACGCGTCGAGGACGCGCGCGCGCATCAAGGCGACTAGGACAGCCATGAGGACAGCAAAGCTTGGAAATAATTGTTCTTCTTTGTTCTTGCAATTGCAAAAAAAAATTGCTTGTTTTTATGCAATTGCAAAAAAATAATGGGTAGTAAATGCGCCAAAATAGAAGTTAAATGTAGCCAGAAAGTAGCCAAGGAGCCAACGTGAAATTTTCACCGCCACACGGGGTCGAAAAGTAGCCAATTTGGCGCAAAGTAGCCACCAACGGCAACCCTGGTCAGCAGGCACCTTCGCAGTACAGACCGCGGATGCGCTGCACACGTCTCCCGCTGTTGGCTTTCATTACGGGAGCTGCGCAGCAGCGCTATGCGCCGGCTTTAAACGCCTCTTCCCATCGCAGCCATCGTCCTAGATCAGGCGAGATATATCGCGACGGTATTTCGGGAAAAGGTGCATTGACTGCAGCTATCACCTAAAACTCTAGTTTGGGCGAGTTGGTTCATGTTGCATTAGAAAGATGGGATGCGCACGTGAAACAACCACAAGAAAGAAGACGTGACGGGCGCAAACTAGCAACTGAGGTTTATTCAAGGAATCGACATTTAAAACATAAGCATGTCAGCACTGGCAACAAAGGGCATCAAGGCAGTTAGGGCGGATAAAAAAACGAGATAAAAACACTAGGTGGATTCAGGTCATGTTTTCGAGGAAACGTGTCTCTGTATTATAAAGCTTGATTGACGTGTCACTGATGCAATCTTTTCCTTTCTTTTTGATGAAATATGCCTCGAGAAGTTCCCGTGCTTTATGGTTACGGCACTTGCGTAGAATCTTCACTTATGTCAGGATAGGCATGCATTTGTGTTCTAGGCAATGTAACGGCAAGTGATGCTGCTCCTTGTTTTCGATTGACCTTTCGTGCTCACGAGTGCGGATATTGAAACAGCGGCCTGTCTGTTCTATGTAAACCTTGCCACGTGTTAATGGAATCTGATATATTACGCCAACCTGGCAGTCCACATAGCGGTTCTTATGTTTGTTCTTATGATTGTTTCATGTGCGCATCCCATCTTTCTAATGCAATATGAACCAGCTTGCCCAACAACGCATCCTGTTGGTTCATGTGGAAAGAAAAAACTGGGAATGGCGCAAGAAACGAGGACACGGAAGGCACACAGTCAGTCCTGTCCTGTCAGTCCTGTCCTGTCAGTCCTGTCTTTTGTGTGCTTTCCGTGTCCTCGTTTCTTGCGCCATTCCCAGTTTTTTGCTATCATCTCCACGGCTTCGAGCAACGAACCAACTTTGTTACTCCATCGGCTTTCTCTCAATGGCGCTTGGGGCACCTGAGCATAGCCGATATTTAGTGCGCTGACGCCGACGCAGAAACAGGAAAAGTCTTTCATCAAGAGCTTTTGTCGTGAAAGAATTAAACGAACTGACTGTTCATAAAACTGGTAGAAAGCGCCGCCGACGTAGGACGAGAAAGAAGCGAAAATAAAGACGCTAGTGACGGAAATATGAAACATAAGAAACACACGTATCAGTCCGTGGAAACGCCTCTCCCCGCGGCCATTCAGCGCGCGTTTAAAAGATGTATCCAGAAGGTTAAATTTGAAAAAGATTGTCGTAAAACATAATGAGATTGCCTTCATCGTCTGCGCTGACTAGGGATCAACTGTCGAGCAAGGCTGTGAAATGAAGATACGGAAATTAGAGCAGTGGGACTAAAAACAGTGTGTAGCAGCTTGGTCAGGGAAGAAAAGTTTTCGTCAGGCAGCATCGGCAGTGGTAACGGAATATATTTCCTTAGGGCAGGTGGTGCGGTATATCCTGACCACGAGAGTGAAATAATTAGGAGAAAATGAATAGGGTGGAGTGTATATTGCAGGCGTTCTCATACTATGAAGAGCAGTTTACCAATATCTTACCTGCGGGGAAGGGACACGGAGGCTAATGGAAAGAGTTCAATTTGCATTGAGGAGAGCGCAGTGAGTTATGGAAAGTAAAATGACAGAGGTGATGTCAAGAGACCGAAAGAGAGTATAATGATATACTAGACGAGACGGGCATGTAATGAAGCGGCAAGATGACTGAAGGTAACGGAATTGATTCCAAGAGTGGGCGAGCGTAGTAGGGGATGAGAGTCAGTGGGAGGATGAAGTTTGCGGAGGTTAGGTGATTGGGTATCGCGCTCGTCACTGAAACGCCAACGGGGACTGCATCAGCCGGCAGATATGGCTTCGAGTCGTTTATTGACGCCTTAGCTCTCCCTCTCTCCATGCGGCACCAAATATATCATGTCAGTCGACGGAAAACGCAAAGTTCGCAGGAACTGGGATAATGTTAGGTATCAGAACTAACATTTCAGTCGCCGCGTGGTGCCGAAAGAGATTGAAAACTAAACGTTAGAGCACTCGGGTGGGAACAAAAGGCGTCACTCCAGCGGGCGCCGATGGTCTCTTCCCTCACTCACGCAACCCCGCCGAGAGCACTTCGTCGCCGTTGCTGCGGCGCTTCGAGGCACGTCCGGCCGACGAGATGGGCTGGGGAGAATTAATCTCGGGGGGTTTCTTTCATGGTCTCCGTCCGGGGAGCAGGTGTGCGCGCTTGGCAGCCAGTTAATTTCGAATGCGCTTTCCTTGTTTGGTTTTTCGCTGCATAGCAAGGTGTTTTTGTGTGCCTCTTACCCCTGCAGTAACCTTGTTTCCGTCATGAAAATGAGGCTGATAGAATTTGCGAACTTGATAGAATTTGAGTTAAAGCGTAGGTGATATACGCTTTCCTTATGTAACTGATATTTCGGGCTTTTGGTTGCATTTTTGGTTGAAAACACACCTACCCCTCCACAACGGCGCCTCTTTATTTCTTTCATAGTTATTTCACTCAGTCTTTCCTGTGTTCTTTCACGGTGCGGTTGAAGTTTCCACCGGAAGTGAGAGAGTTACTCCACCTTTCATTTCCTCAAAAACAATTCTTATCTTGTGCGCATGCATGGGCAGGAGCAGCCGACCAAGTTATGGCGAAGGTATCAGCGGCGTGAAGTTTGTGGTTTTTGAGGAAAGAGAAATGGTGCAGTATCTGTCTGATTTCTCGCTGGACACCTTCCAAGCAGTGAGGGTTGGGTGGACGGTGAGAGTGAAAGAGGAGAAAAATAGGTGCCGCAGTGGAGGGTTCCGGAATAAATTACGACCCCCTGGGAATCATCAATGTGCACTGACATCGCAAAGCCCACGGGTAGTGGTGGTGAAAAACGTTTATCAACCATTAAATAATTACGGATAGATGATTGGGGTAGAACCCTATTGGCCCTTTCCCCTCACAATACTATGTGGGGCCCCCATTCCGGGGTCCCATTGGCAAGGAACCCCGCCGCGTCCGTTGAAGCAAGGCCTTTTGGTCTTTGAGGTCTCGACAGCCGAGCAGGGCCGCCTCCCAGTTCTCCCTGGTGGGGCTGAGAAAGGGGGGCGCGGGGGGATAGATGGGTTTGATTGACACTCCCAAACCATGTGGAAGGAGTCAGCCACCTCCCCACAGAACTGGCACGCGCCATCAAAGGATGTGTTGAAATGCTTTAACACCGAAGGGCGCAGTGCAGTGTTTGTGAATTTTGATGAGGAGGCGCTCGTCAGCGCGATCCAGTCCCTTATAAGGGGCCGGGTAGTGCCGGTGCTCCTCCTTGTAGTAATCGGTGATGTGTTTGAATGAAAGGGCCTGATTGTCTGATTGGGAGTAGGCTTCCAAGCACAGGGAGATAACCCGGGCAGAGAGTGCGCGGGCGGCCTGATCGGACTGTTCGTTTCCCTGAAGTCCCCGGTGACCAAATCTGGTTACGTGGCGTTGGAGCTTCGTATCGGCAGCTAGACTGCGCAGGGCAAGGGGGAGGGGGGGGGGGTGATCCCATCCCAGCTAATATTTCCGACAGGCCCCTCGCGACTCGGTGATAATGTGTTTCCACGGGCGCCTTTTGCGTTGAAGACGCGGCCGCCCGGCGTCCAGGGCTCTTGCCTCTAGCCCAATGGCAGAGTTCGGAGCCCGATGTTCCGCCTCGGCTCTATCCATGGTCCTTCCGCAACGCGACTTATGTGCTACGGATGTGGCTCAGTAGCCGAGTGCCCTAACCACTGAGCCACCATGGATATGCGGGAGCGGAAAAACATGCTGCTCCCCTTACGCTGGAGAAACAAGCGGCCGGCCGAGCAGGCGACAAACGCTCTCGGGATGCTGACCGGAAACGCGCTGCACAGCAAGGAGTTGGTCGCAACACTTTTTTCACGCCACGGAGAAGCCGCTGTAACCCTCCCAAATCGCCTCCGGTCAGACCTGCCCCCCCCTCCTTCTACCATCTCCAGAGTGATAACGACGCTACAGGCCCCGAAGTAGAGCCCGTATACCGCTTCAACCGCTGCTCCCGACGCACCGCGTGTACAGTACTTGCATCAGCATTCACGTGCCTCAGACGCAGTGCCTGGGAGTGCATGTGAGCAGGTCTTAAGTAGGGCGGTCAGGCCCTTCATCGCCGCGCAATCGCTTGCAGGAAAGCTGCCGCACGAAGAGGACGACGGGAATGAATACCAGGCCCAAACGTGATATCGCAACAACTCTCACAGTCAGCTCCGCCGCGACCTGTGTCTGCTTTTCGTCAGTCGCACATAACAAGAGCCGAGCCAAATTTATTTAGCTTCAAGTGTGGCCGCAAAACTTCTAAAAGGACTGGCTACTGCAGCTGGCGAGTGCAAAAAAAAAAAAATTAGCACATCCTTCAAGACCTTTCCCTTTAATAACAACAGTGAGATCAGAACACGACGTTTTGGTAGAAATAAATATTTTAAACTGGCAACGAAAATCAGGCCTGATTGATTGACTGTAAAACATTTTATTCGTCTGAAAGAGCCTGGTGCTAAGATGCCGTGTTAAGTGGTCGAGAGTACATAGCCCTCGACGACTTTGTCAGCCCACTCCACCCCCAGAACTTGCGTTCTGGGGTCAGAGCTAGCCAGCATGGTCTCCCACCACTCGAGAGAAGGATCGGTAACTATAGCACGCGGAGGTGGCTGTATTTAGCAACCCCGTAGGATATGTAGCAGTTGGCTCGTTGACAGCAGTGTTTACAGTTCGGATTGTATAGATCAGAATAAATGTGCGTAGTGATGCGGCCCGTATCGATCTAGTCTGAAGACGACGCCACGTAACCTCTTGTTCTTTAGTCTGGCTTTTGTGTGGAGGGTGGTAGTTCTTCTTTCTAGATTAAAATCATTGGTTAGATAATGATATGTGATAATGGAGTGCCTGGAATTCAGGGAGCCCGACTCATCCACTGCCCGGTCGACGAAACCTCGGGCTTTATTGTGGGCTGCCTCGTTCCCCGGATTCCCCGAATGGGCTGGGACCCATATCAGTTCGAAATAATTTGGTGATAATTTGGTGGCGTTACGGAGTCTGAGAGAAGTGTTTGTAATTCGCCCTCTTGCGAAATTATTGACAACCATTTTGCAGTCGCTGAGAATGATGCTCTCTTGGGTATGCTCTAGAGCGAAGGCTATAGGTGCCGCTTTTGCCGTTTCAGAGTATTTCGTTTTGATTGTAGCCGAGACGATGTGGCGCCATTCTCGTTCACAGCCACAATTGCAAAGGCATTCGTATATTTATTTGTATTCTGCCGCATCTACATAAAGTGTTCCAGCGCACTTTCCGTATTTATTATGTAAGGCTTTGGCTCGTGCTTATCTTCAAACATCATGGTGTATGGGGTGCATGAGTTTGGGAGGGGCTGCAACGCGCTATTGAAACTTCGCGGCTGTCCAAGTATTCCGGCTAGCTCGCCTGGAGTTGATAGACTACACTTTACGAATTGGAGAGAGCACAAAACACAGCGTTTTTTTTTTTGCTATTTTTACCGCAAGAAGCTTCAGGCACCTTGATTTTTTCTCCTCCAAGTTTTTACTGTACTTTCCATGGTTTAACTACGCTTTCTCGTCGTCTCTTTTAATCTTTTCATAAAGGCGGGCTGCCGCTGCACTGCCACTAGCGGGGCTGTCGGCAGCGATCATGCCGGCAAAAGCGGTTGCTGGTATCTGGGATAGACATCACCTGATTTATTTTGTTGATTGTATATTTAAAATCAACTTACTGCTTACCACGGTAATTATAACAAAAATGTATGAATCTTGGTTAATGTCACGCTGCCACTGCACGCCGCCGAGTCGGAGTTTACGGTCATCGTGCCGGTAGAGTTCCGACGTCAGGGTTCGAAGAGCTAGTCTAGTCCATGGGCTAGTCTACCACATGAAAACAACACTACCATAGTGAAAAAATATTAGTATTTGAATTACAATGGTATATTTCTCAGCGCAACTGACCGGTACTCGTTTTCTTGGGCAGGTATCTTTCTGTTTACGCAAAAACACACAGTCGGTAAAGATCCGTAAACTTATTTCAAAGCTTTTACCCGTTCTTTCAATCATCAGGAATCAGCGATCGGGAAAATCTGTATTGTGAAATGCAGCGAAAATGATCATGAACAGCAACAGCAAACAACGCCTCCAAATAAATAGGGAGCCTCCGTGATGGCATCAGTTTCTATCAACGCCATTTCGAGTGCTTTTTCCAAAGTTTTTGTGCAAATCAAATTTACTGTATATGTAGGAGTTACAGGAGCTAAATACTGATCCACTAACAATCCGCAAGACTCGCTGTGGCCGCGAAAGTTCCTAAATTACATTACTTTAGTCGCGCCACATTCAATCTTTTGATCGTAGAGAACATTCAATGCTACTGCGTCTACTAGCGTCTGCTAGCGTCTACTAAAGCCCCTCAATGAAGCAAAAGTAGCGAAAAGCTTTGAACTTTCCGACACTCCTCTTCTCCTGGCGCGTCGCCGGAGGATCGAGCCTCCCATTGGCCGAGGCGCCGTAGTCACGTGTTAGCGCGCGCTTTCTGGCTCCGCAGCAGACGCCATTGCCGGGGCTGGGAGTGGCGCTTCATTTTCTTTCTGTGCAACAGTTTTGGCGGGAAGCGTTTTTTTTTTTTTTCATCTTTGACGCCGTCTACGTGTTGCGGCGATGCCGAGCTTCTGTTGCGCGTATAGATGCAACAACCTAGGTGGCAGTGGCAAAGATTTTTTGTAATTCCTTCCAGAAAAAGCAACGCGGCTCGGCGAAAGGTTTGGCAGCACAGGATCGGCCGGGCAAACTTCGATAATGTTGTGGATCCGCGTCTTTGTGAGATAAGTGGTCGTTTTTCAGTTGTCAGTCGTGTTTTTTCGGATGATTTGGTGTGAAGCGCCAGCGGCTGCAGTCTTTTTTCGCACTAAATGCCGTTTGGCATGATTTTAAATAGACTGGTTCGCTAGCGGGTACGAAAGCCGTGCTGAAGTGCAGGTTTAATGTGACTCGCATTGCGCGGTGTGTCGGCTTGGTTTCAGTCGGGCTCGTTCGCATGGTGTTTGAGCCCCGCCGTTTACGTTGCTCGCTATGCAGGTCCAGGCTGGATGTTGCGCGCATTGCGTGCCGTATTTGTGTTGCTGCAGCTGGACTCCTGGGCTCACGAACTCGATACTAAAGGGGCGGTACTCGCTGTTTGAGCCTACTCTGCTCATATGCTGCTCGCGGTGCAGGTCTAGCTTTCATGTTGAACGCATCGCTACACGTATTTGTTTGTTACAGCTGCACTCCTTCGCTCACGAACTCAACACCAAAGGTGTGGTACTTGCTGTTGAAGCTCCTGCTGCTCATGCTGCTTGCGATTAAGATCTAGCTTTCATGTTGCGCGCATTGCTGAACGTATTTTTCAAGCAGGGTTCTAAACCGAAATCGGGCGTTACTGTGCCTAGACACATATTAACGCACCTGTCGCTTGAATACTCGATATCTGCGTGGATAGTACTTGAGAATGCAAGCAAGGACCTCTGTAAAACATAGTTTCAGACATTTTGGGTTGAGGCCGTCGTCGCTGCCGCGAATTCCTGCGAAAATCACGCTGCGTGGAGCTATGTAGCGTGGATAGGTGGTGTCAAATGAATCACTAACGCAAAGGCGCGCGCAATGATCCAGACCATTTCCAAAATTCGACATTGGAAAAGCTCCTCATGGCTTTTAATGCGGAGTGGTGACGTGTTATCACTTGTGTATTCTTTTTTTAGTTATGAAAGGTCACGCTCTATATTCTTTTTCGTGCCTTGTATCTCCCACGCCACAATCTCAATGCGGCCGAATCGGAGGCAGAAAATGCAACAAAAATCACGCGGGCGCGCGGTCCGCTGCGCGCCAAAGCGCGAGCGACGAGAAAGCCACTCGTCGAGCGATGGTAGTGACTCAAGTGCCGCGAACTCGCTCGCGCGCGCCACTTCCAACGTGTGCTCCGCTGTCAAAGCGATCGAAGAACAAAAAGTTTCTATAAAGTAATCCAACGTTGGTCTGGGCAGTTATTACAGTAACTGATTTTTCAATCTCTCATTTCATGATGTCATTTTGACCGAAGCCAAGTCACAAAACGCAACACAAAGTTCATTCGGGCGCGCGGTCTGCCGGGCGCCAAAAGGCGACGGTTGGGAGCGTCTGCTAGCTGCTCCCGGCCTAGGTGCCGCCACCATCGGCGCCCGAGAGAAGCCGAGAGAAGGAGCGCCGGCATACGAGGAGGAGGGAGGAGATGTCGCTACGTTTAGTTTATTTAGGGGCTTTAGAGTCTACAGACTGGCTGCGCCACCTTGAGGCGACCTGACAAGGAACGACAAAAAAATCGATCTGTGCTGCCGTTGCTGCAAACGGCAGCCTAGCGCCATCTCCACAAAGCAGCTAAAAGCATTGCCTGTATAAACTCGGGTCGACCACAGAGGACGTGGCTTCGATATGGTGGCTTTAGCTAGGCTATCTTGACGGAACCACGCTCGCAATCGGGTCAGGGGGGTAAAACTTCGTATATCTCCCAGCGGCCACGAATTATAAACGCTAGCGTCAATTCCTCCTTTAGTTACGTTCATAGCGGCTGGCGGACGAGTAACGGCGTATTAATCTCCATGACAACGAACGACCGAAAGACGCGGGCGCGGGGGTGTACGCATCGAACCTGCTTCACTCGCGGACTGGTCCAAAATCGGGCCCGCTAGGGGAGGTGGGCGGATGTATTGTTGCCTTCCTGCTCAGCGCGGCGAACTTTACTTGGGTTTTCGTACATCCTTTCTTTGCTGCTGTGGCATGCTAAAATTGGTTGCGCTGATGGGCAACGGTGGTAGCCGCAGCGCTGAGCAAAGGGAAACAGAGAGCATATTTTCTATGGTTTTACTGACACATATATCCATCCCGTTCCTTCCATTCTAAATAACATATGCTAAAAATACACTATATGTATATGTTACATCATTCCGTACAATACAGATGTGTGTCGACGTCCTAGGAGGTTGTTAAGTTTCTCTCAAGCGGCGCAGCTGATATTTTCAGTGCATCATTTTGTGTATCATTCACGCAATACATTGCGTGCCTACTGTACACGCAGTCCAGAGGGATCATCCTGTGCACAGTGAGTGCAAGCAATTTAATGCATGCTGCACGCTGTACCTTAAAATCGTAAATAACTAAGAAAAATTGTTTTGTGCTATTGTAAACACGTGAAAGCAAACCACTATCAAGCAATGGCCTTCACTGTCCATATGCGAAGCCAATACAATTCAGTAAACACACAGTTGCATAATCGGTTCCCACGATGTGCCGATTCTTCTGCAGACCCAACAGGATCACCAAACAGGACCAAACAGGACCAAACAGGATGACTGCTTCGTCAGCAGCAGTGACTAAATCATAGTTCATAATCCATGGCACCGAAATGAGCGGTGGAGCCCGAGAAAGCGAGAGCAGGTGTAGGTTCCCGTCGTATATCCGTGCGGGTCTCGCAGCACTCTGCGAAATATCGAAGCTCACGAGCAAAAACCAAGCACCGCCACCGTAGCTGTCGCAGCACCGACATCACTAACGCACTAAGGAACACGACTTCTGTGGCCGGCACTGCAAAGCAGGCCACAGCGCCCGAGGCAACGCGACTAATGTAGTTTGCGAAAAGGATTCGCAGCGGTTACAACGGCCCCGCGGCTCAGAAATTCACGAGGGATCGATATATATATATATATATATATATATATATATATATATATATATATATATATATATATATATATATATATATATATATATATATATATATATATATATATATATATATATATATATATATATATATATATATCTTTTCTCCTTTCATGAACTCCTTGCGGTTAGGCCTTGCTCTTTATTACAGAAGCTAGCGCCAATTTCTCCTTCAGTTAGATTCATAGCGGATGGCGGACGAGTTAAGCCTTCAGCGGAGGTTCCTCCAATTAGCAGGGACAGAAGTTGATCGCGTTTACCTCCCCCTGATTGGGTCGCGGATCTGTCACCAGGCGTCTTGACAGAAAACATCGATATGCGTGCTCATAGTGCGCGCTGAACCATGCTTGCAGGTGTCAGTGATTGGGTCTGACTGTCGCATATGTTGTTTCATTTATTAAGGCAGGAATCAATTCCCACTAGCTCAGTTACTGATCTCCATTGAAAGCTCAATATTTTGAGATGAAATAAGGAAACCCACGCGTTGGGAACGAGTTGACTACACCGGCTGATTTTTTTGGATTGGCGCACCAGTCAAACAGCGGCGCAGACAACACCGGACAGACAGACAGACAGCACCGGTGCACACTAGTGCTGTCTGCTCAAGTGGATTGTAAAGCAATACGGATAATATGTACGTGATAGAGCTCAATTAACAGATGAATTAACCAAAATAAATAAATTAACTTTTACTTCATCATTTTGAGGCGGAAAATTATATCGTGAGATCTAAGGCTGTTAGCATCGAAGCTGAGATCAGTTCTCAAAGTTGCAGAATCGGCATTATGGCTCAAAATATCGAATGTCCAAAATACGCATTTGGAAGGTCCTTTAGTTGCCTTTTCCGCGTTGTACATTTACAAAATGGGGTCTAACGCATTTCTAATGCAGCAAATACAAACACAGGCGGCGCTTTTAGTTATGCAGAACAAGTTAATTGATTTCAGCGACGATAGGACACGCATCTACGCCATTTTATTTATGCATAACGGGGGAAAGCAAATACAAATACACGGTGTGTATTCAGGGATGTAAACCAAGTTAACTTCGTCGACGATACCACGCGCTCGAAGTCATTTTATGAATGTACAATGGCAGATTTCTCAGCCAGATTTCGAAAATGTGTCTTTGGCATTCGATATTTTGAACACATTGACGCTTCTGGAAATTTCAGACAGGCCATGCCTCGATGTTCACAGCCTTATGTCGGGATACAATCTGACTCCTTAAAATAAAAGAATAAAAATTGTGTAGCTAATTTCAGTTAATTACTCGTCTATCAATTCAGCTGAAAGAAAAGCAAGCTAGTCCCACTACTAGAAAAAAACCACCGGCGCGTGTGTGTGTGTATCGCAGATGGCACACAAAATCCTAGCGATGGCAAGAATATAGGCTGACGTCACCAAGCGATCGTATTGCGCACACAGCAAGCCCAGCATCTTCAGCCGCCACTTCATACACATACATACATGTCGTTCATCTATATACATGCACCACTGGCCGACTTCTATGTGGCGCCGGTTTTGACGACAGTCGTACCAAATTGTGCCGCAAGAGCGTGTCGTGCAGCCTTTCGGGTGGTGTCAGATGATTTCAAATGACATATAGCATACACGTGCTATTAAATCTGGAGGCTAGCTTGCGACAGGGATTAGAGCCAACCACATTTGCACCTTCAACTGTATACGCCTTCACAGGTTTTCGTATCAAAAATGTAATGCAATCGTTGATCCAACCGGGTGGTGTCATACACAAATACAAACTCGTAGCAAAGAACTTAATGCATGTAGAAATATTACGCGCAAACAATGCACCAATGTTAAGCGGTGGGAAACAGCGCAAAAAGCGTGGACTGGAAGAAGGTGACACGGACACGCCTTCTTCCAGTCCATAATTGTTTGCGCAGTTTCCCACCTTTGCAGTTATACACCAACTAATCCAACAACAAGTTTTATTACAATGCACACATGGACAGTAATGCTACTAAAAAATGCACAATTTCTTGTGAGCAGGATTTTAATACCTGCGACGGAATACCATCAGGACCGTCAGCCGATTTGTTGGTCAGATTGGAAATAAGCTTCAGAACACCGTTATATGTGACAGTAACCATAGGCATACATATTCTCGTAGACTGTTTCTTTATTTAAGGCAGTTCGCCAGTGTATGTCTCAGAAAAAAACACTTTTAAAATGGGAATTCAAACAGAAAGCGTTCTCATAATCATCAAGCACTGTTTTCTCGCCAGCTGATAAACTAGGAAAATTGGTGGCCTCTTTACTATTTATTTTAACAAATTTCCAATACTCTTGAGGATTAACCCTCAACTTTGCGCCAAGCAATGAAATATACGTTTGTTTATTTACTTTTATTTCTTGCTTAATTCTATAGTTCACATGACGCATTTCCTGAAAAACAGGTTGATTGCGAGTCTTTAAATACGAAGCATACAGACGGCGTTCTCGTTATTTAGCGAGCGAATTTTCTTATCCACCCAAAGTTTATCTACCTACTTATCAAAATGTATTTTTCAATTAAAGCCTTTACTTTATCTCTAAAAATAATCCAAGCTTCATCTACGTCCACTGACTGGCTGACCTCATAAAATATAGGAAAGAAATTAGAAAGTTCTCGTGATAAAGACATGTAATCCCCTCGGTCGTAGGAAAAACCTTTCTAGGATATTTATGAACTGATCTAACTGAAGCGGCACTACACGTGGCAATCGAGATCACTTATGCCAAGGATGACAGCTGCATTTTGGATTAACGACTGAGAGCTAGAGAAATACAAATGCGAAATGCTGGCAGAAGAATGGTCTCATAGCGTGCATTCGGACACGAACTGGGTTAGGTCATTAGTTGTAATGAACTCTGAAAAGGCTTGAGATAGGGCAGTCGAATCTGTGAACACAGGTTTTCCACTTTCCCAGTCAACAGCAGGCATTTTAAAGTCACCCCCAATTATATACTCAGTATATACGGTAGTTAAAAAGTTTGATAGTTCGGTAAATGATTCCGGATTACAAGAACTAGGAGGCCGGTAAAAAGACCAAACAGCGAGGTAATTGTCATTGCTCATTTTAATCCTCCACCATATGGATTCAGAATAATTTTAAAAAGTAGGTAGCCCACTACTCTGAAGGCATTCATCAATGAAAAGAAAGACGCCGCCACCATGTGTGTTTCTGTTACGCCGCGAAACATCATAACCAGACGGAAATACTTCGGTATTGGCGAAGGATTCATGAAGCCAGGATTCAGTTCCGATCACTGTGTGCGGTTGGACCGCGCAAAGGAAAGCAGCAAACTCGTCGACCTCATTTTTCAAGCTTCGGCAGCTAACTAACGAAGCCTTAAGTGGAAGCGCACCACAGCGCAGCCGTATGGCTGCGCTGTGGTGGATGCCAATGAGTAATTACTTCCTTATTACATTAAGTGGAAGGTAACAAGAAGTGTCATATTTCGCGCCAGAACGCAAGGTTTTAGGTTGTGGACAACGACTGACCTTTAGCAATCTTTATTTCAGTTGCCACGTTTTTCTCGCTATCATAGCCGAATATTTCGCAGCCATCATGTGCCCATCCAACTTCGCCAATAATGTTACCAGTCATGTTTCGCTGTGCTTGCTCACCAAAATATATGTACCCACCCCTTATGTAATACCCCGTGCTTTAAGGTAATAAAATGAAATGAAATGAAATTTTGTGGCCGATGTGCAGTTTATCGAAACGTATAGCTTAAATGAGAGGTTTTTGGCTAGAGCAAATTCAAGCAGTTTTGATCGTGCAAATCTGATAGCAGGGCTGAAATCCTCTAGAATTGCGTGTTCCTTATCTTTCAGCTTGGATCCGCACGACAAAATTTGTTCCTTAACTTTGAATCTAAATAAATTGACAATGACTGGCCGATTCTTTCCCTCACGAAGCGCTTGGTTTATTGGGGTTTAACGTCACGGAGCGACACAGGCTGTGAGGGACGCCGTAGTGAAGGGTTCCGAAAATTTCGACGACCTGCGGTTCCTTAACGTGCACCGACATCGCACAGTACACGGCCCTCTAGAATTTCACCTCCATCGAAATTCGGCCGCCGCGGCCTGGATCGAACCCGCGTCCTTCGGTCCAGCAGCCAAGTACCGTAACCACTGAGCCCCCGCGGCAGGCCCGGCGCCAACGCCGCCGACGACGACACCGGCTTTTCTGCGACACCGGGCCCTTAACGCTATGGCGTTAAAACGAGTCTGCCCTTGCTGAAGCCTGCAGACAATCACATAAATGCCTTCAATACTAGCACTTTCTTCAGACCAGCATCTGGATTAGGGCCAGGGTTTAATTCGACATTCCCGGAGAGAAGTAAATGTAATCCAGAGAAAGCACGGTAGGCAAACGAATGTAAACCGATATATTAGAGAGTTTTAGTATTGCAGGCTTTGCGTAATTGCGTGCATAGCGGAATAGCGGGTCCAGGGTGCGCATGCGCAGAACGCTAACGGGGAAATAGCGTTAGCGCTCGCACGCAATTTTCAGAATTTAGCGTTGCGGCAGTTGCGGCTTTTGCGCCCTTAGCGTGGAAACATGGCGGCGTCCTTTCAAGCGACAGCCGCCCGCTTCAGCCGGTTTAGCAGCTCTTGCGATTCCGGTCGGCATGTTTACCGGCAACTACTGGTGTTTTTGCTTTTCGCTATGACTTACCTTGTTTCGAAGATAAAGTGTAAGCTGCAATTCAGCCCAGTTTTTAGATACGCTCTCGATTCTGATTCTGGAGCGCGCAAGCCTAATGGGACCTCAAGCTGCACTGCTACCGTCTGCAACGGCCCGAAACGCAGCAGACACCTAGCAAAAACGTCTGGAACGAGCCGAAAATAGACTTGTAGGTTTTTCGATGTGTTTTATGGACTTAAATTATGCAAAGAGAGTTGATATTAAATTTACAAAAGTTTTTTGAACATTATACGTCATGTGATGGCAAATATTCTTGCTGCAACGGCTTGTAGTTAACATTGCCTTTACTAGATGGCGCCACTGTTTTACGTTTTTATTTTATTTTATTTCAATTTCGGGGTCATTTTGCAGACGAAAATGATCGCTGCACTAATAATTCGTATAAAAAACTCGGAAATATTATATTTTAGCAAGTTAGCGGCAGTGTCGACCATTTTAGAAGAGCCGTTCGCATCCATGTCAAGCAGATGGCGTTTAACGTTTTCAAAACGCTATACTAAAACTGTCTTTGGGGATAAGTTGCTTGCGGCACGCTAACGTAATTTCCCTTAGGTCCGCTATCACGCTAACGCTATACTAAAACTCTCTCTTTTCTCACTTACTTTAATAGACTGTCGGAGCACGACAACGCAATCACACATCGGTCAGAACACCGGTAGCAAGACGCAGGGGTTCGGTAACTAACCTGTGAAAAAGACGAGGCTCATGTCGGCAGCGATGTCGCGCCCCGGCAGCAGACCGTGGAAGCAGGGCTTAAGTAGTGCCTCCGCCCTCCTTGTATCAGCTGAGATAGGCGGTTGCCAGGCCAGATTAATGAACCCATCCGAAGTGGGCGACTGTTCGTTGATATTTGGGAAAGGCGATGCACGTGTCCGTTTTCCACGTAGAAACTGAAGGCGGTGGCAGGTTCCCAGCCACATCGAAGAGACCGTCGCCGGGCCACGTAATCAGTAGGGCTCCGAAAAGCACCTGTGCAAAAAGCGTCATGTTAGCTTTTATGAAAGTGCCAGGATACCGTGTCGCAACTGACAGCCAAGTAATTCCATAGGTGACACACTAAATTCTTAGGTGTCACTGTACACAGCGACCTGTCCTAGACGAAGCACCTTTCTTTGCTCAGAAAGAAAGGGGACAGTTTTACAAGCATTATATAGGGTTTGTAACTGGAAAATTCTGGGGTCCGGCTGAGCGATCCTTACTTCACCTGTACGAGGCGCTGGTGGTCGGTAATCTAAGATACAGTACGCCCGTTCTTTTAGGGATAAGTCTGACTGCCCTGCGAACACTGGAAAGCGCTCAGGCTCGTTCTTTAAGGGTGTGCTTGCGATTACCCTCAAGGCTTCGACATGGGGCGCATTTTATGAGGCCCACGCCATCCCAGCCCGTCTTTATTTCCAACAGGAGCCCCTACGGGTGCAGTTGGAACACGTGGCCAGGCATCACTACCACACCCTGGCAAATATTAGTTGTGCGCCTCCAGACGCAGCCTATTCGAAAGTATCAGGACGCAGCGCAGTTTTATGCCGGAAAACTAGATTTGCCACCAGACTGCTGAGGTGCCATTATGGATAATTACAAATGGCAACGTGCGTCACTGTCCCAGGAATACCCACAAAAGTCGCCCATAGCGACAGTGGGACTGAAGCAATTGGAGTTATCATATATCTCGTCCACATACGGTGATTCAGAATATTTTTTGGACGGATCAGTGACGAACACCTCTTCAGCAGCAGCGGTTATTGTGCCTGGCAGCGTCTTCAGCCACCGCTCCAGGCTCATGCATCATCATCTACGGCAGCCGAATTGGCAGGCATACGAGAGGCCATGCGCTATATTGGTCAGCAGACCACAAACCGCTGGACTATGTTCTGCGAATGAAGACCCGCATTGCAGATCATAAATGCATAAATGAAACCACGCACATGCAAACCACAAATTGTACTTTTGCTAGCTGAGGTATTTCAGCGCGGCCACACCAGAAGGTTTAAGTGAATACCCAGTCATTGTGGTATAGCTGTAAATGAGGGTGCTGATGCGGAAGCTAAGCTGGCTCATGCCGATCGTTCTTCCATCCAAGTTTCATTCTCAAGAAGTGACTCAGCAGCCTTACTGGCTCATTCAATGCAGGCTACCATGCATCTACACTGGAACGATGTGAACCACCAACAGGAGCGCATCTCTCGACTTGATGCTGGTTCGCGGCTTCACCTACCATCAAATGTCATGAGACGTGAAGGAACTCTGCTCCATCGATTGCTTCTTGGTGCATCGTACACTGAAAGCTACCTGCACAAGGTTGGAGTTGAAGCAAGCCCGAATTGTTTCAACTGCAGCCACCCAGAGTCAATTCATCATATTATTTGCAACTGCCCTCACTACACTGATGCGAGGAAGGCTTTGGAAAATACTTTCAGACAGTTGGACGGCCGCCCTCTCTCTGAGGAAACTACCCAATGTTCCAGGGCGAAACAGACTAACGGCTGATGTGCAATGCAGGCTGTTTTCAGGTTTTACTGTGAAATAGGCCTAGATTCCGGTGTGTGACACTTTCGTGTGCTTTGCTGGGCGCGCCTACATGGTATACAGTGTGGACTACACATGTGCATACGCGTTAGTGCTGCAGTGAGCGCATATGCGTTTGTGCCGGGATATGAGAGTGGGCAGAGCTCTTCTCTGCAACTGCGCGCGGAGTGCGTGCAGTGAGAACTGCTGTGTATGCAAGGCGTACGCTATATGCGGAAGACATGCGCTGCTTATGCTACACGTCGTCTACGCGAGGTGAGTGCCACCCATTGTGTGCGTGGTCTCCTCTGTAACCCAGACCACCCCAAACAATTCATAATTCATTTTATTATGAATTATCACTCTCCATTCGCACCCTAACTCTCCTTTACTTTCTTTATCCCCGTTCCTCAGTGTGGACTAGCAGGACAGGTTCACCTTACCGCCGGTGGACCTTTCCACCTTTTCTTTACTTAAATTGCCTTCTCTGTCTCTCATCCGCCAAAGCAGTTCAGGAGGGTTTGTATCCTCCCTCAGACAATGAAAAGAAACAAATGTTCTAGAAACTCAAAACTGTTGCTGGATGTATCTACGCTTATTCGAAGCAATAAAGCCAACTAGACGACACTCGTAAAAAACAACAGATGGTTTTGTTCCAAGATGACACTCGAAGAAAAACAATGCGCAACAGTGCGCACACCCAGCCACACAGCAAGACAGGTACACGGAGAGAATGATTACAAAAGGCTGATCATGGAAAAGCACGAGAAACAAAAAAATTCAAGCACTCAAACGGAAGTAAAGATAACACCCCTAACTGTCGTATCGCCTAGCGCCAAGAAAGACGCACAAATTTTGTGTTGAATTAAGCAACTGAAGCTTCTCTTGCAGGGGAGCAGGTGACGTATCACTAACGGAAGTATCCTTTCCAAACTTGCGATTAAGTGACGCCCGAAGAACTTCTCTTGCGAACTTGTCTTTTGATCGACCAACCACCTTGGGATTACACAACAGAGGATGGCAACCGAAGTCCTTGCAATTAATTGGCAGATGACTACCATTGAAATCCTGGAGTGAATTAGCATGTTCTCTTAAACTGTGGTTTAGGCATGGTTAGTTTGCCCTATGTAAACGCCCCTGCAGCTTAGAGGGATTTCGTAAACAATGTCCACTGTGCACTCAACAAACTTAGTTCCATGTTTGATATCAAACTAGTTTTTTTGGCTGAACTCCTGCAAAATGAGAGCGCCAAAGATTTCAAAGCTTGCGGGGAGCAGTAAAGACCTTATCTACCCCGAACTTTCCTGCTAGTCTTTTAAAATTGTGGGAGGGGCTGTTACCGTAGGGTAACATTTCAAATTTCTTATTCTGCTCTGCTTTAGGGACACTATCGGCGTTGGTTCGTGTTTATTCAGAAGGGTAGATGCTTGGGTATGTTGATTCTTGATTCAGGGGAAAAACGTAGCGCAAAAAGGACAAGGACTGAGATAGACAGACATAGACACATGTTTATTTTCGGTGCAGTTTCTTGTCTTTCTTAGTTCCGTCCTTCCTGGCTGTCTTTTGTAAAATTCAATAACAAGAAGCCCGAAATCCCACCTTGTTAAGCCCCGCCGCGGTGGCTCAGTGGTAACGGCGTACGGCTGCTGACCTGAAAGACGCGGGTTCGAGCCCGGCTGCGGCGGCTGAATTTCGATGAAGGCGAAATTTTAGAGGCCCGTGTGCTGTGCGATGTCAGTGCACGTTAAAGAACCCCAGGTGGTCGAAATTTCCGGAGCCTTAACTACGGCGTCTCTCATAGACTCAGTCGCTTTGGGACGTTAAACCCCAATAAACCAAACCAACCAAACCAAACCACCTTGTTAAGACGACACTTGAAGCACCGTAGTCGTTTTTGCGTGCTGAACCACTTTGAAAATGTTATTCTTATGAACAGCAGCCCGTGCTTTATTTTCCAAAATGGAAGGCTTGGGCTATTTCAGTTCATTACCCTAACTACTTCGCCTCCCGCTTCTACCGCATCGCCAAATAAGCAACGTCAAGCCGTTGCTATAAACTAAAAGTTATCGCCACAAACCCTGACGCCTGTGACTGCGCAGCCGGACACAAAAATTTTGCTTTGCTGACGTTCGCGTACGTGCTATTCAACTGCGGGGATGTTGTACGTTCTTGTAAAATGCTAGAAACTGCTCCTCAAGCTGACACGTGTGCGCGTGCCACATCTGTCAATAATAGAGCTTCCTCCGCCCGCACTGGGTCAGGCCGGTCAGGCCACTCGGGGGTTCCGGCTTGTGCCGGCATCTGGCGGCCCTCACGCAAACTACGCCCATGGAGCAACGGTCAGAGCACCTCCAGCGCCGCGGCGCTGCTGCAGCTGAAGCCACGACGTTCTGGCGCGGAGCGCGCCCGGCGTCGAGAGTGCGAGCGCGTCGGGTTGCGAGAGTAAAAACGGCCGTCTGGTATGGCGAGATGGCGAGTCTCTCTGGACGACGGTTTGTTCTCTGGGCGATTTTCTGGAGCACGTCGACTCTGGCAGACTTGGATTTCCCCAAAAAAGATTTGTAAGTACACTGAAACCTCCGTGTCTCTTTTCAAAGCGCCTACAAGGGCGCGTCGTGACAAGCTTTTGTTTCGCGAGGCAGGGACAACGTTTCGGTGTGTACAGGTTGGTTCCGTTTGTACGCCGTACGCCTTTCCGCGCGGCGGGTGGGCGCGGAGTTCCCGGCCGGCGGCGCTGGAGGTGCCGCGAAGTTGGAAACGCGCTATCTTTGAGGCGGCCGAGTTTTATTCCTTCGGTTTTGGAAGTTATTTTGTGTGCACCAATCTGTTTGCTTGGCGAATGCTTGCAAGTCAGAAAACGAAGTGCGGCGGAAAAAAGGGCGAAAATTTCACGAACAAGAAAAGTAAGTGCTTAGCTGTTGAAGAAACCACAGCATTTGCTACGTTTCACTGGCATTCGACAATTACAGCGGGCGCGCAGAACATTTTCTTTTGTCGAAATGGCCCTTTCAATTTAACGCAATCAAAAAGCCAAGGCAAGGCTATTATGTCAAGCTTGTACGAACACGGCATCTTAGCTTCACTACGCCCCTGTAAAGCGTGCAGCGCCGCAAGCAGATACTGCATGCCGCAAAAACAACTTCTTGTGGTGGTGTAAAATGTCGCGTGTCGAAAACGTGTAGCTTTTTGAAGCATCATAGAGATTTGTTCTGTAGTGCTGTAAAAACTGCTGGATGTGACTAAATGTTCATGTGTTTGGTACTATGGGTGAAAGTTTTTTTGTCACCTTAATAAGAATATTGTTGTACTCACTGCGTAATTTTTAATAAACTACAAATAGGAGGAAAAAAACCGTGCAGCTTTCGGACCTTTCTGACAGTGTAAAAAATTTTTTTATACATGTATGCGGCTGTTGGTGTGATGTAGTAGTGAGTGCTGGAGACGCTTACAACATATCGAGTTGCGTTAAAATAGGTTAAGGTTTGTGTCTTTCTATATATAACTAGATTTAAAAGTTAAATAAAAATAAAACAGGCCTAACCACTCAGCACAAGACATAGTTATCGTTTTTAAGGATCGTATTCTCAATAGTTAAAAATTGTTTTCTCTAGGGGAAACCATTCTTTGACATGCGGCACATCTTCCGGGTTGAAAGGCATGGGCGTAGTGTGCCCAAAACTCCTATTTTTGCCTTTTTAATTTTCACAATGGGCAATTATCTGACGTGTGCTGCCATCACGGATATTAAACTAGTGTTACGCTATTGAAAACTGGCCCTAGTAGAGTTTAGGGCAATTTACGGTTCGAAAACTGGGGTATGTGGTCCCTAGTTCTCCCTGCTTTTTGCTCAAAATATGTGTTCTGGAGGGATCAAGGTGCGACATACTGCTCCTTACACGTCCTGGGTCCACCTACTTAAACGTGTGGTACGAGCTCCTGTTTTTACTGCGAGTGTGGGCATCAGCCTCGAATATGTTGTCTTTTAGCAATGTAACCAACCTTCCCATGTAACCAACCCAAATGCTGCTTTACATTTGTGAGTATCTGATGCAAAATTAAACCATTGAAGCCGATACGAACTCCTTGCAAAAGAAGAGCTTCCGCCGCTGCTTCCAAATTACTTGTGCGCTATGCAAGCTTCGCAGAAACTTAACTTGAACAGTTTTTACAAGAATTGATCGACATATATTTGGACCAAATTACCAAACGACCAAGGTGATCCCCGCCGCGGGGAAATGACTGTACTGCCTCCCTCTGCCCTACCGCCGTTGTGTAAGCGTCATCTTACGCTAACTACTTATGCATCAAAGTTTCAAAGGACTGTCTTTATCGTAAGCTTCAATCTCGGCATAAATTGGAGAGTGTCTCAATAAATTCTTGTGGAAGTGGTAATGTCAGGTTGTTCAACTTAAATATTAAGTGGCGCGCTCGGACACCCAGATTAAATTATGTTCTTTGAAGCGCCTTCTATTTTCTCTTTCGTTTTATACTTTCGTATAACCGTTTTTCCTTGCTGGTATTATTACGTGAAAATTCAGACCGTCGTCGGAAGCGACGCGCATTTGACACAATGCACTTGACGTGCCGGGTCCGAAACATATGGCAGAGATGGTCATTGAATTTTCCTTCCCATCTGCGTGTTGTTGTGCAGGGTCATATAGATTTACTTCCGCCATCAGAAGTATGTGTGAGCCACAGAGGCGAAAGAAGCCGTCTAGCATATCGTTTCCTGAGCGATGCCGCTTAGGGATGTCAAATCCACGGGATTGAGTCCCGCATTGAGGATACGAAATGATACATTAACCGCTCCCCTTTCCTACACTTGTACCCGGCGGTAAGCTGGAATCACAAATCTTCGTATTCTGACGAACACCCAAGGCGCTGCTGAAATTATCTTTGCGCCACGGCCTGTGAGTGGCTGCCAAGTAAAGGTACTTGAATTTAAGCTACGAATCCCAGAATTGGAGCACGTGTTGTCGCCAATTCCTGCCGAATTAACATTTTCGCCTATCGCGTAAGAAAGCTAGATCCCAGAAATTATATTAGCCTTATTCGGCGAGGCCTACACGTTCACAATAGTCTGTCTACAAATCAGAAGTACACTTTTTCTCAAGCAGTGCACTGAGCTCTGTTTTTCAACACTCATAAAACGGTGAAGGAATCAGTGGTTAGACAGTAGCCCGTTATGAGATTCAGTAGCTTCTTGACAAATGAAGGAACTGAAGATTTGAGACTCTCACGATAATACTTTGACAGCATAGGCATAAGATGTCCACCATAGGCTGTTGATGATTGCTGACAGCTTTTTGATTGAAAATTAAAATTACTAGTACCTTTAATGCTTCATTTTATTCTTTCCCAACAGCCTTCTTGGTGTTTGTCTCGAGGTATTTCGTAGGTTTCTTATCGCTGTTTTAAATTAACAATGCTGCTGCCTATGCATCTGCGCTTCTTTTGCTATACACACCTGACATATTTGAGCGAACGTCAATTCGCATGCAATGTCCATTCGCATGCAATCCGTGAGCTTCGCAGCGGACTGTCTACTACACTGCCTTGAGCTCACCAGAACTCATCATCATCAGCATCATTCAGAACACGCCCACTTTAGGACAAAGGCCTCTCCCATGTCTCCCCAATTAACCTTGTCCTCTGCCAGCTGCGCCCACCTTTCTGCGCAAACTTCTTAATCTCATCCGCCCATCTATCTATCTCCTGCTGCGCTTTCCTTCTCTTGGAACTCGGAGCATACTCATTCATAACTCGGTTTGCTGCAAATATAGCAAACCTGTTATGCCCACAAGAACCACCTCCGCATGCCCCTAGAAGCGTAAAGGATCGACCCACCAAGCAGGAAACGTGGGACGCCTGCGTGGGCTGGTAAGTGCGGTTCACTGAATCGACGGCGCAGCACTTGCCTTTTTAGGCCTCCTGTGGCTGCAGACAAAGAAAACTGCCTATGAGAATGAACTATTCTCGGCTGGCTTACAGAGCAGCCAACGTCACTGGCAATATTTTGCGCTTCCACGATCTCCCTCCCCCCTGCTAAGCATTGTGAGCGAATTCTAAGCGTTGCAAGTTCTGTCGGCCAGACTGGACGATACCTTTCTATCTGTCCCAACGAACACAAAATGCAGTCGAGAAAAAAGTGGCACCTTATCCAGTTGTGCATTGCCGCCATTGTTGTTTCACCTCCTACGGTGTAAACGATGATTTTGCTGGCGGTTGTGCTTTCAAAGGGGCACAGAACACAACATTTCTAACGCAAAGAAACGTTTTGATTTGTTTCATGGACAGGGACATTGCCTTTTAGCAATTTAGTGGAACCATTATTAATGATCTTGAATCGAGTGACGTCAAGGTGCACTTGCCCCAATTATTTTGACGTCACCAAACCCAGTGGTTCTTCATAGCAACAACCAGTGCTTCTCGCCGAATCCGACGTCATAAGGAATGTGGTAGTCAAGGTTGGTCGCTCGACCGTGAATCCAAAGTGCACTACAGCGCTGGCGCCGACCAAGATCGAAACTCTTAGTAGAAATTTGTATTTTCATGATTTCTTTTCATTTCCATGATTACTAAGCCTGCAGGCCACTTTAAAGGCACAAAAAAAAAAGAAACAGACATCCAAAAACCTTGTGTCTGTACCTGTTTAAGCGGATATTGAGGGCAAATTGAGGATGTCCGTTGCCGGCTTATTACCACGCTCTGGCAACGTAGAATAAAATTTCATTGAAAATGGAGCTTTTGTAAGTTAAAAGAGGCCGAAAAGTGAAATGCAGCTATCGCCACCACCACCCTTTCTCGCAGAGAGCATTGTCGCGTGGACCTCTGCGGCTAGGCTGCGGTGCCATTTACTTGCAGACGGAGATCACGGAATCCTTTCTGGCTTTGACGTCACGAGCTTCAATAAAGCGGCGGGATAATTTTAAAATCCAACTTGCTCAGTTATAAATGCGATTTTTGCTTGCGGGCAAACACCATCAGAGAAAGAAAGAGTCGTAGAATCGATTTGTGCCTGGAACAAATGTTGGACTAAGTTGTGTGCAACGTCCCTTCAACGCGAGTGCCTCCGGAGGTGCAGATGAATAGAAAGTGGCTGCACCACGGCCGCGCTGTTGAAGTGTGGAGCCGAGCTCAACACAGCCTGCTCACAATGCCACTCTCGACGTGCCCACAATGGGGTCGCTCAACGAGGTGTGATGCAAGTTCAGCACAACGCTGCTGAAAGCGCGAAATGGTGGCGATGGGGCGATGAAGCAACATGCCGGCGTTTTGCCTAAGCGGACAGCCTGGTCAGTGTTGCAACTTGCGTCAGCTAACCTTGTCTAACAAAGTTAATCTTAACAGCCTTTGGCCTGTAGGGCACACTTGAGAATTAAAAAAAAAAAAAACATACCAATGTAGATGCTTTGGCGAGTTGGTGCCAGACCATTCTCAAAACATCGTGAGCAGCACAAGTACGCGGATAAGAGACGTAGACACAGGCGCTGTACGTACAGTCGTTCACAGACCTGTATAGAGCGCTCGAACGAGTCACTCACCGGGGACTAGACTGGCGTCATTTAGAAGTTACTTACCGCTCTAAACAAGACCTTATCCAGCATGCACATTGGCATGGATCGTGTTTAATTCCGCTTTTGTTTAAAAACTGTATCGGGCACACGAGGCTGTGGCGACTGTCATAAATGCACAACAGAGTGCTCTAGACAGAGTGAGTGGACGACTGCACACACAGTGCCCGTGTGTACGCCTCTTATCTGCTTCTGCGTTTTATTATCGCTCTTTTAAGAATCAGGAAAACGCGAGCACAATCCACAAATAAGATTAGCAGAGCGTCTGCCACGTAAGCAGGAGGCATCGAGTTGTACTCCACAGTGCCGCCGGGAATCGACAGGTTTTTCCAGTGGGGACAACCGTTTCCTGGCCAGGAGCTCGGTTTTTCCTAAATTTTTACAGCTTGAAAAATGGAGCGCTTCCTCTCTTAGGCCAGACAGGTTGTCTTGCATGCGACACAGTTTGTCAGTTTATCGAGGAATTAAACAACGCAAGCCTCAACTTTCGCAGAGCTCGCACTTCAAGTTCATGAAACTTTTTCCATTGTTCTGTGTGTAAGTCGTCAAAGTACTGGGGGTGTAATATTCTGCAGCCACTGCCTTACTGTCATTGACATTATAGAGTAAATATGGTTTAACGCATCGACTAAACGTCTCCGGAACCAGAAATGGTTTTCTCGGTGAAAACACTGCGCCGTGCCAGTGATGTGATAATCACGCAGTAGTCGATTGATAGTTTAGAGGCGTTCATATTGTGGAGCTTTTGTTTTCGTTTCCTGATGCATTTAAGCTTTTCTTATATATTTGGTTTCTGTGTTTGTACCATAATCAAGGCTATTGCTGTTATTGGGGCAATAGGCGTATATACATACCAGTATAAACTCTCTACTCGTTCTAGCTCGTCCTGTGCTTCGCACCGGCGCCCTTCAAGTAACCGACCTGCTTCAGTGGGTCACTCAGAAAAAAACAACCGCGTAGAATGGCCGTACATTCATCGTGTGCCAGCTTAAATTTCTCACGCACACCAACTTCCGTGGCTCCAGCTAGAGATTCCCAGTGCGCGCGGCACGCATATTTAATCGTCTGCGTGGCCGCCTTTTCCATCTCATTCTTCTCAGCCGCGATGACTCCGACCTGGCTATAACAACAAAGGAGGCCTCCACACAAACTCACTCGTGGCGCGTTCGTCCTACGGAGCACTCAAGTGGGTTCGACCCACCGCTCTCGGAGCTCTGACCCAAGTTCCGAGGGGCGTTTCTTCCCCCGGTGGGCCTTGACGTGCGTAAAGTCAATATCGGCCACCCGCTGTCCGACCACAGACAGGGTGCACTCTCGGACTGAGCAGCTTGTTATGCCGGTTACATTACCTAACCTGCTGTCTTCTATGCTGGCCTTTTCTTTGTGACCGTAGCAAAGATTTACTCTCAAGTGGCGATGACAGAGGAGACAACAGAAAGGAAAGGATGGAGGCAGTTGCTGCGATGCCACTCGCGGTCTGAACTGCCACGCCCATTTCTTCTTCTTGATGTCAGCTCGGGTATCATTGAATCTAGTTGGTTTTCTAATTCGCATTTCTGTCTTGTGGTTTCTTAACGATACACCTGTCATTTTCAGTTCCAAGCCTTTCTGCACTGAGTGCAGTTAAATTTCTAGCATTTTCACTACTTCTACATTAGAGAGATAGTGATTTCCTCTCGAAAAATGCTGGTAAGCTGCTTTTTAAGTCGTAGTGACCTGAGAAATTCACTCCACCTCATTCTTGTCCTTCTGTCATGTTGCGGATCTGTGGTCATTGTACTCTGCATATTGCTACCAATACATCGCTGCTTATTGTAAGTTGCTGTTACTTTTCCAGGCTGTTAAATACTAGTCTTGTTTCCATGATGATAATTTTTGATGATGATAATTTACCGGCATTTTGACTTCACAGTTTACGTCCGAAATCATACACCGTAATTCTTCCCCTAGGTTTCTTAGCCAGTCAATGCCATCAGTAAATCACTCTCGTTCAAATTTTATTCCCGACTCTTTACAGCCAGGCCTTCTTACTGCACGCTGTAAACACGCGGTGAATAGCAGCGGCGATATTCTGTGCCTCTTTCCTCTTTAGTATTTGAACACCTGTATTGTGAAGGACTCTGTTCTCCGCCCTATGCATATTTTATGGCACCTTTGCATAATGTCGCTTTTTAAGTAGAAACCTTCGAGCCATCGACCATATCTCCTTCATGCACTGAGGAAATGAACAAAAACAACCAAAAATTCTCAGTTCTTAGCCGCAGAACAGCGGGGACAGGCGAGGTGTTGCAAGCAGACTACAGAAAGTCGCACTGCCAGAACATATCCTCCACACCATTTGAAATTTATTTCTGCACAACACACACAACTGGCTCGTGACAACTGAGGCGTGTCGCTAAATTTAGACAGTCAGCCTTACGAAGGGTCTTTCCTAGCACAAAGTCCAAATCTTTGCAAGTGATCGTGATTGGTTTTGGGTCAGCGCTAGGAGGAGGAGGAGGTAGAAGAGGAAAGGTAGGTAGGTTAACCGGATTGGATTGGATTGGATTGGATTGGATTGGAAAACATTTATTGTGTCGAGAGCAGGTTGCAGGAGCTAGCCAATGGCTGGCGGCGACATCATTGGCCCGCTCGATCGCCCGTACTTGAACCTTGGGGTCCGAGCTGACCAGCATGGCCTCCCACCGCTCGGGAGAAGGGAGCTGTATCAACTCTGCCGGAGGCGGATCATTTGCGCAGTTCCAGAGAATGTGGTCGTATGTGGCCCTTTCGCCACATTTATGGCAGTTTGGGTCGTATTGGCCGGGGTACATGAGGGCAAGCACTGCCGGATTCAAAAGGGAGCGTGTTTGCAGTCGGCGCCAGGTAACTTCCTGCGCTTTTGTTAACGATTTTTGGGGAGGGGGTACCCGCGCCTCTCCAGCCTAAAGGGATGGGTGATGTCATGAAATGAGATCAACCCGTCCTTCGTGAAATTCAGGTCGGAGGCCGCGCTCACTGTCCGGTCGACGAAACCTCGGACTCGCGCGTGAGCCGCCTCGTTCCCCGGATTAGACGAGTGGGCCGGGACCCAGATCAATTCAACTTCTCTAATCAGAAGGGGGTTGTTTTGAAGGATGCGGAGTGAGGTAGATGTGATACGGTCCCTTGCGAAATTGCGAATGGCTGTTTTGGAGTCGCTGAATATAATATCAGCACGCGTGTTCGCTATAGCTAAGGCTATCACCGCTTCCTCCGCAGTCTCGGAGGAGCTGGTTTCTATCGACGGGGACGCCAACGGGGTGCCGTTCCCGTTCACCGCGACCAGTGCAAACACTTTTCTCAGGGTTTGTAGGTATTCCGCTGCGTCCACGTGCGCCATGTTGTCGTACCGGCCGTATTTTGTGTGTAGGACGCGAGCTCTCGCTGTGCGTCGGCCTTCGTGGTGCGTGGGCTGCATGTTCTTGGGTAGGGGTTTGATCAAAAGAGCTTTCCTGGTGTGCGTGGGTAACTGTGTTTTCGCTTCCTTCTCTGGGAGCTGTTCGCACATCTTTAGTCTCTATAGGATGGCCCTTCCCGCGCTCGTACGAGTGAGTCGTCCTAACTGGGAAACAAGGTGCGCCTCGCAGAGCTCGCGCAGCTCGGAGAGTGTGTTGTGAACCCCAAGGGCCAGAAACCTTTCCATGGACGTACTGTGCGGGGAGCCCGAGGGCCGCCTTGTGGGCCTGCCCGATTGTAGCTTCAACCTTGTTCCTTTCCGCAAGCTGCAGTTGCAGGTAAGGGAGGGAGTAGACGATCCTGCTCAGCACGAAAGCCTGCACAAATCGACATAGATCTTTCTCTTTCATGCCTCGTCTTTTGCTGGAGGTCCGTCTGATTAGCCGCACAGTCTGATTGACCGTGGCCGTGAGTCCGTTGACTGTTTCTGAAGACACTCAAAACAGTAGGGGTCAGCGCTAAACACGTGAAATGCCAACCCGCTACCGCTATCCCAGCGTCCCCTGTAACGTTCGTTCGCTGAGCGCGAGGACGCCGGTTGAAATCCCGGCCTCGGCGTCCTCGTATCGGCGCAGCGCCCTTGTGCAGTGATATGTGAGCGCGCTTTACAGATGGTCCATATTATTGCTGAACCCCGCACTCCCTCCTTCCTGCCTTGCCTCACGGAGTGCTTCATGTGTCCACTGAGAGTGAGCCGGTTGCTGCGCTTTTTCGTTCCTCAAAGCTACTTTTCTTGTGCTCTCTGTCCCAACTCGTGTTTCTTCGTTAAGTCCCGCATGTATGCACGCGAACGCACGCGCTCTGCTGAGTTACCTGACCAATAGCATAAACTTCTCCCTCACCCTTTAGCGTGGTTGTGTAAAGGCGCTCCCGCACTCTGCCGACGCACCGAGTTACATTAACAGCAAGACTTATTGCTCTTTGCTCCAGGAGTCTCCACGTGTGACATAGGGCTGTTTTGGTATAGCGTATGCAGTCATGAGCAAAACGGCAGCGTACGCTGTGGAGAAGCATGCGTGAAAAAACTCTGAACCAAGCGTACACTCGCGTTGTGCACGCAATTTTATGAGTTTAGCACGAGTGGAACTTGCGTACGCCACTAGCTTGTACGCTTTCCACTACGTTTGTTGACTGTAAACGAAACACCGGAGTTTCGCTTCGTTTCATATCGCTAATAACAAAATCGAGAAGCCTGTGAATTCACTCCATTTTTATTTTGTTTGATGATTTTGCCGCTCCTAGGCGGAACGAGAACAGTCGATGCGGTGGCTATAGAGTCAGTCTGTTGACACAAGTGGCTTGCATTGCAAAATCAAAACCACGCCGCTGTCTTGTGGTTGGGTCAAGCGTTGTGCACGTTTAACGAAAAGTGTGGAGGTGACATACAGAGCAAGGTGCCGTAAGATACTTGCGTATAACGTACTTAAGTATGCATGTGCTATTCTAAAGTTCTCTATTGCGAGCGAGTAAGCGCTCGTTGCTGGTACAACTCCTCTAGGCCTCTCAAATCGGGGGTCCCATTATCAGAGCTCTTGTTAAGACTGCTCCATCATTGGTGGAAGCCGGTACAGTGGATGATTACGGTCGGCCGGTCGCCCTGCGGCGACACGCAGTACAATAAGGCAGTGATTTGCGAGTAGACCTTAACGTAGCTGCGTGCAAGCGATCCGTGGTACGAGATTCACGGATTTATGAGCTAACGTCAGCCATCAAAAACGGAGCTTCGCTTGGCGCCATACTGTATTGCGATTTGCAGATGTCAATCATGATGGCCGAAAATGGAAGTCAAAAGCGTTAGAAACTTGCAAGCTTTCCACGTGACAAATTGTTTACACTGTGCAACTGGTTGACTGATTTCGAATTTCACTGAAAGCAACTCGTACTTCTCCAGAGAACTCGAAGCAGCAAAGTTCTGCCAATATACCTTTTGTGTCACTTAGCTGCGCTTGATCTCTAGTGCAGGTAACCAATTTCATATGCGCACCTAATTCGCGTCTGTGACTAAGATGTTCATAGCCTAGTGATACTCCTCGAATCAACCACATATGACAAGCCCAGGACTCTTTGACAAAAATTTTGTATAATGAAATATTGTAAGGTACTCCTGTGGAAATCTTGAAGGTAATGGTCCATTCATCGATATATGTCAAATCTTTACTTTAAAGATTTTTCATCGCTCTCACCGAGCAGTTAAGACTTCCGTAGAAAGCCAATAGGCGACGTTTTTGACGACAGCAAATACTTTAACAGCAAAGAATGCACACCTGCCAACGGGAGTTCTGCGGGTATATTGACGTTATAGTGACATTTTACAATATATAAAAAAGTTGCATTCATAAACTCTTTCCCGTTTAAAAATGCTTTTGTCCAGGATCGCTTCGTATTAGAAGCCAGCAGTCACCGAAACCAAGCAGCATACGCGAATATTTATCTTTTTTTTTTCATTTGGGGTGTTGATAAATTGGAAATTAATGCAGTAATTATTTTATCGCTGAAAGACAGCTGATTACCAAGTGGAAGAAAAAATAACCACGCGCCAAAGTCACGACCTCCGAATTTCGCGTCCGGTGCTCTACCCACTGAGCAACGGCGGCGGCGGCCCAATCTTATGCTTTCGGTGGTATTCATACTGCGTGTAGCCTAATAATGACCGTGTCCACCCTCACCCAGGTGGACCCGTGTCGTGTCCACCAGCGCCACCCTCATCTATAGCGCCGGATGTAGTACTACCAGGAGTACTACCAGTAGTGTCACGTGGAACCCTGTTATACACGGTGTAAATGCAAATAAATTTCATTTCTACTCGAAGAACTGCATAAATTTAAAATATACTTGAACGAACACTCTGCTCCAACGTACTATCAGTTGGCAGAGAGGCAGGACTGCTGGTGAAAGATATATTCATGCCCTAGGTAACTCTAATGGCAGAGCAGAATAGAATATACGTGGGCGAAATGCGGCATTGGCAGAAGGTTGCGCCGTTTTAAACTTTTCTCGATATATATTAAGAACCTGCGCAATGATAATAATTTTTATTGTCCCGAGACATTCCGAAATCGTCAAAATCAGCTGACTTTTATTATCTGGTAGGCACACTTTTCATCACAAATTGATCATTTATTCTTCATAACTTTTATCCGGCGCTTTTTAAATAGCGGGGCAGTGCAGGATCAACTGAAGCTGCCGGCTGTGTTTACTCGTCCGGGCTGCGCACTGCGGGGAAGGCCACGGTGGGGATATTACGCCGCGCAGCGCAAGTGACATTTGGCAGAATGCCTAGCTTCGAAAAGGCGCCGTAGTCGTGGTATAAATGGTTTCTTATTCCAGAATCCTCGATTCATTGAACGCGAGGAACTGGCGCAAATGAGGATTAGGGAACAGACCGAGAGAAATACTTTGCCCAAGCGGCTCGAGTCTGAGCCGCTGTCGTAGGTCGATCTGGATGGTGGCCGAGAGAGCACCAGGGCGTGTAAAAGAAATCGTGCAGGCTTGATGTGTTCTCAGAGAATATGTAAATTACTTCTAAATAAAAGCAAGAACAGCGCAAGAGATGGAATTAGGCTCATAGTCTCCATCTAAAAGCGCTAGATGGTAGATGCAGCGGGACGCTAGCTGAACAGCTTCTGTCTTTTTGGGATAGTATTGGTTGAATTAAAAGTCGCGTCTACTGTATCGTTTCTTTTTAAAATTTTATTGCCCAAATATTTTTGAAGTGGGTATTTCCGGGTGCATTGCTCAGCCACGACAAAAGTGTTTCGGTGAACTCCGCCGACAGGCAATGCGCGTTATACATGAAGTTGCCAGATGGTCGAAAAGAAGACCGCTTTTTATTTCCGGAACCTCCTTTATCTGCCGACTGACCGGCGATCCACGCAACTTGATTTTAAAGAACTCTTGGTCGCCTCAACATCCAAGCAGCCACGAACACCTTCGCATACACCACCAAATCGTTCCTCATTATAAAGAAAAGAAGCTGCATATTCACACGTTACATTTCTTAAACCTGAAACAACAATAAGCTTAAAATCCTGGTTTTAAGTCGAAAGCGATAACTTAAGAAACCGTAAACACCGGGGCTGGTTTGAGACGATTTACGCGACTCGGCCAATATCACACGGCGCTATCTTTGGCTGGGAAAAACGCTTCGGCAAAATTGTTTAGAATTTCACATCTGTTGGTGTACACTAGACGGTAAGAAGAGCCTCGGCTCAAGGACAAAAGGATCACACTGAGGGTGAGGACTTCTCAGTCACTCTTTGCTGGGAAAGGGAAGATGGCAGTGAACGAAAGAACTGAGCAAAACTGACGGCTGAAAGACAAACATACAAGCATAGCATTCAAGAACTATTTTTACCAAGGCAGTAGCAGCTCACGTAAACGTGCCTCATGTTGAACGCGGTCCCAAGTACATCCCCAAAGCGGCTGCAAGCAGTTATACTCAGGCCGCCGCACTTTCCTCGTTCTCAGAACTGCAGCAGCTTCGCTGCTAAAGCGGCAGAGGGACTGGAAACATAGCCGACATCTCGGAAAGCGTTGTGTCGGAGGAGAGAAAACGCGCCGGGCACAAGCGCCCCGAAAAAATGGAGCGAACAAGAAGTGTACGAAGAAGAACGAAGGCGACGCGGAGAAGAGGTTGGCGAAAGCAAGAGGCGACTGCGTTCGTGCGCGAAAAACTCGCAGCAACGTTCCTGACAGAAAAGAAAGGACACCAAACGAAGCAAGGCGTGTTCAAATTTTGCTCATGGAGGCGTGGATTTCCTGTGCGTCTTACTCTGAGCAGCGGTTGAGCAAAAAAAAAAAAAGAAGGAAAAGAAAATTCGGAGAGACGACAGAATCTCGAGTGAAATGGACGACCACAGTCGTGGCAGGTGGCGTACACCTCGTTTCTCGCTGATGGACGTTCGTCCACTCCGTTTGTCGAGGCGCCTGTTTTCTTTGAGAAGAACTCGGGCTTTTTGCGGGCGGAGGATAAAAATGTACCCGACCGGTGATCGATTTGGCGGGCCACGGTGATACTCGTGGCATTTATAAAATAAAAGAGGCCCCTGGGGAACGCAAGGATAATCTAGGATCGGTGGACATCGAACCTGAGGGTCCTTAACGAACGCAATCATCGCGGAAACACGGCGACGCAGTTGCGAAGGGTCGTCGCACGTGGGGCGAACGATGGCTCTTGAAACGACGCGATAGAGAAGAACTATCGAAAACACAGAAAACAGATTGCGTATCGAAATATACGCACAGAAAGGCTGCCCCTTTTCGAAAGGCGGAGGCATTGACGAGAACGCCTGAAAGGTGTGCCTTAAATATAATCTTCGGAAAACCAGTTTATAGCAGTGTCTGGCTTCTAAAGGATAAATGAAAATTACAGCTATATGTGGAACTCACTTCAATGTTTTTACAAAAGAAGGATTTTGAGTGTTTGAATACTTTTTTTTTGAAAGTTTTAGTAAATTTGAAATGTTTACGAATCTACAGACAAGCAAAGATTGCGATGTCAGGATTAAAGATACAAAGAGGTAACGTCAGAGTTAATTCCGAGAGCACGGCTCTTTAGAAGAACGTATGGTTTGGTAACGGAGTATTAAAGCAAGCGTGCGCACAGGGGGTGGGTGAACACACGCAGTACAAGGAGAGTCTGTCTCTTCAAGGACTTTGAATTTCAATTAATTCCGTTAATCTTTCAGAAACAGCACTTAGATGAACAGCCAAAAGAGGATTTCCAGGGAAGCATCACGCTTTCCTCGGCGCAGTTGATAAATTACAGACGATTTCTCAAAGACTGAGTCCGCTCCGATATTAACGAAAGATCAAGAGCTGCATCTGAAAAATGGATTATAAAGTTCCTGCTTAAATGCATTCCCAGAATAAAAATTTCAGACGTGCTCTAGAAACATATCGCATGCATTCATTCATTGACGACGAAACCAGGCATGTGCCTACGATCATTTCTTAAGGAATCATTGATTTGAGTTAATTTATTACAGCCTCAGGGTACAAGCGTACATTGCGGAGGGGAGGGGCGGATGGAATGTTGATGGAATGCTCGTATATTCCGACTTGAGCACACCTTTATTGGTGAGAACACATTCTTGCTTGCCCAGCGTAGCTCTGCTTTACGGTTAAATCTGCAGAAACTAGGCAATTGCTGAAGCCTTGACCTCCATCTTGAATAAATAAATAATTATTGCCGAGACTGAGATTCGAACCCGCGGAGGCGCCAACAGGTTATCTTCGCTGGCCACTGCACGAGAGCACTGTGGTCTTGCCGTTGTTGTTGTTGTTGTTACTGAGAGAAGGATGAAAAGGAAATTGCACGGGTCTGCCAACTGGGTCCAGCCGAGCCACCACCGCTGCCACGTGCAGATAGAGGAGAGTTCAAAGATCAGAGTAAAGAGAAAGAGGAAGACGATCACACTCTTTTTAAACTGCAACACTCTCTCGTGCTGTGTACTGTGCACGTCGTCGTTTTCAAAAACTTCCACCTGCGGCGCACACAGATTAGATCATCTTAACCTCGATCAGAACTTAACCTGAGTCTAATATCGTCGCCAGACGTTCCGACGACCCAGGAAAGAAAAACCATGAGCTGATCAGCCTACACATGCTTTGGAACGTCTACTCTGTTTAACTAGATTAAAACCCTACCATTTTTTTGACACTTCCGTGGGTTCCGCTCAACATTATTTTTTACTTATTAACGTCGCAATGTTACCTTCACCACTTTAAGGACACATTCACGTGCTTACTGTTTTAAATAGAGTGCCAAGGCAACGTGCATACGTATTCCGACCGCCTGCCTTGCGTTGTTCGGTAGTATAGCCCAGCGAAAAACGGCAAATGGGAAAGTTCAGATGTTCTTGAAATGAAGAAGGTGATTGAAAGAAACGATCTCTTCCCGAAGGGATCACCCTTCAGGCGCGCGTGTCAGAGGTGATGTTTATTATGTGTAAGAAAGAAACCCTGAGAGACTGGCCGAGGACGGCGTCTTGGAAATGGCAGGGTGAAGTTTGGAAGAGTAAGTTTTATGGGTAAAAAAAGAAACACCTGTGGTTTTCATTGCACGGATTAAGAGTCAAGTAGGTCCGTCATGTCCCTAAAACAGTTTCTGCTGTGTTAGAAAGAAATTACTGATCGAGTAAGCAACAGAAGGGGATATCAATGCTGAAATTTATTTATTTATTAGCTACATGAAAGAACTGCTACATGCAACTGCTGTTTAGGGAGGAGGAGAAACATTAATTAGAACCAGCGAGATTATTGATCTCGATCGAGTGGACGACTGGGTGGCTTCCTCACTCCATGACTCTACTGGCCATGACTGCTCGACGAGCTTTCTGGAGGTGAGCTTCTTGTCAGGCCAGGGTATTGCACCCGCACCCCCACGAGATGTGGACGAGTGTGGGACTTGTGTCGGTGCACCAGGGGCAGACGCCTCGTTATGTTAGTGGGTACCTATTGCTGTATCTAGGGTTAAGATCGGCGAACGCGGACCTGAGAAGAATTCCTAACAGGCATGAGTGATCATGAAGCAAATATGTGGCGAGGACTGGCGACGGTGGCAGCAGCGGCGTCAAGTGGCTCAGTCTGCCCTCGGGTTGCCGGACGGAGTGATGTTGTAAAAGGTCAAGCTGATGCTGTTAATTGAAAGACGGCTGTGTCCTCGAGAGAGGTTTCGTTTTTCGGACATCAGGCGGAGGAGTACAAGGCCGTTCATTCACCTGCTGGGAAACAGTGTGCCATTCCTTTCCCACGGAGGCACCGAACATACCGCAGTGGGGAAATCGACACGACGATGTTAGAGAACTGTCTTTTGCCATTTCCATCGACCGAGCGGCGAGAGAGCATTCGCACAACTCCCTGCCGTGGGCGGTATCACCAGTGCCTACAACTGCTCACTTGATTGGACATGGTTTTCCGAACCTTATTCCCCAGTCAGGGATCTGGGGAATACGAAGGGTATTGAACGGGATGTTGGTTTGTTACCGAGACACTCCTATCTCGAGTGCAAATATGTACAAATAAACACACTGAAAACAGTTTCCTCTATAACGGAGTTCAACACCGTCCTTCGGAGCCGGGACCTACGGAGCTGAACGAGTCAGACAACCTAAGGCCACCTCTGTCTCCAACACTCTGTAGGTTTGGGAATGTTTTTGAAAAATTATTCTCCGTTTATATTTTCGACCAGTGCTATTTGTCATCCTCTGTTCACTTTGCTTTCGATTCTGACATTATGTTAAAAAAAGCAGAAAACTTCGCCGAAAGCACAAAACACAGCAGTTCAGGACTATTTTTGCGTGTGCAATGTAAATTGCCTGGAACCTGTACTAAATTGTTACTATTTTTTGCAAGTAACCTTCTATTTACACTATGGTACTCTGTACGCTGATGCTTGTACGGGCCCCAGGCACTTTCAAGCTGTTTCTCAACAGCTGTTTTGTCTGAGGACCCAAAGATATGTTGAAAATAAACGAAATTAAATAAGCTCTCAAACGGCATTCTCAGTGCGTAGCTTTTTGGGAGGGGGAGGTTAAATCCTGCGGTTAAGCAGCTGTGTCACGAGGCGTTCGCCATAATTGAATGGCACGTGCACGAAGGTGAGGTGTGGGGATTGATCGGACGATTGGTTTTGCCCCGCTTGATTGGATAGCTCTCGAGCTAAGGCATTCTTCACCCTTTCGTTCCCCACCAGTCCCGAGTAGCCCAGCGTCCATGTAATTTGATGGTATTCTTCCAGCTTCGGGCCCAGAATCTGAGCCCCCAGCAGCGGTGTTCACCAGTTGGTTAAGTTCCGGCAGGCCTGCGGAGAGTCAGTGACGATGTGTCCACCCTATAGTGGTGCTTCATCACTAGCGCTGCGGCTATGGTTTCAGCAGCTGGGCTGTCTGCCCTGATAGAGGCCACGAATATGAAAGAGATGTTTCTTCCGTTTACGGCGACAACCGCAAAGAGACCCCGTTCGCCGCCACGTCCACGTACGTTACGTGCGAGTCGCCCTTGAATTGTCTCCGCTGTCGGTCAACGCGAGCCTTGCGCCGACCTTCGTGGGGTTCGTGGTTCACGTGGTTCGGGATGGGGCTAGCCTCCTGCTTCTGAACTCGGGCGGGAGTGACCGCTGCTAATCGAGAACGAGTAGCTCCGTTACCGTTCCGGCCCGATGGAGGATTGCTCTGCCCGCCGCCGTGCGCTGCAGCCTGGCCTTTTTCGAAGCAAGAACTGCGTCCTACAGCTTGGCGAAGGTGTTTCGGATCCCGAGAGCCACTTACTTCTCGTGACGGGGAGACCCAGCGCCGTTTTGTATGCGTCTCTGATAACGTTCTCGACTTCTTGGTCTCGTGTGTTTAGCGAGTGGTAGTGATACGGCGTGGCGCACGTGACTCTGCTGATCATCAGAGCCTGGACGAGGCGGTGCGTGTCCTCTTCTCCAATGCCGTTGCGTCTTCTTGTTATTCTTTCAAACATCCGCGAGATGTGCTTCGTGGCGGACAGGGTTTGGATGGCGTGAGAGGCTTTCAGGTTGCTCTGGACCCAGAAACCCATAATCCTGGTCTTTCCCTCTGGGATCTGCTGGGCCTATAGATAGAGGTCTATGGGACTGGGAGACTTGACGATTCTTCCTCCGTGCACTCGGATCACCTCGGACTTCTCGGACGCACAACGCATCGCGATCGCGGCCGCAAACCTCTCCACGGCCGTCGCGACATCCTGAAAGGCCGCCTCTTTTTGCTCGACGGAGCCCTTGGTGGCCCAGAGCGTGTTGTCGTCGGCATACAGAGCATTACCCCAGGCCCAAGATCTTCCGCAGCTTTTTTGTCAGCGCCAGCAGAGCGATCTTAAAGAGTATCGGGGAGACGATCACTCCTTGCGGTGTTCAGGTTTGGTTTCGTTTATTGGGTTTAACTTCCCAAAGCGCTATGAGAGACGCCGCTCCAGAAATTTTGACCACCTGGAGTTTTTTAACGTGCACTGACATCGCACAGTACACGGGCCTCTAGAATTTCGCCTCCATCGAAATTCGACCGCCGCGGCCGGTATCGAAACCGCGTCTTTCGGGTCAGCAGCCGAGCGCCATAACCACTGAACCACCGCGGCGGCTTCCTTGCAGCGTTCAAAAAAGCTGCTACTACGCCACCAAAAAAAAAAAAAAACGTAAGAAGATAATTTGTGGGCACGATATAATGCCCGTTTGCTTTCAGCCGGATTGTTCGTGAACGGCCGACAACAGATGGCGTGTTTGCTCCTCTCTCACTAACGCTGGTTCTCGGTGAGCGTTACCTTTGAGGGAGCTCGTTTCGCAGGGGATGCGGCCCTGTTCTTGTGCTTCGCAAATCGCCGAACGCGCGCAAATCTCGATGCAGGGCTTCCGAGAATATCGTACTATTCACCTAGATGTCAACGCCGGCAAGGTTATCACCTCTTAGGCACTGGAGTTCTAGGCCAGCAAGCTGAATCGAGTGCGTCCGTGGTGGACGTCAGTAAAATACGGTTTAAAGACTGGCGTCTTAAAGACCGGAGAGAGCTTCAGGAGTCAAGTTCGGAAGAGCTAAACGCTATTGGAATTTTTATTTGCATGGATAAATTCCATAAAAGTACTACTAAAGGAAAAGTTCTAACAAGAAAGTAAAATAAAGAAATAAGAGCCTAATGGCACCCGCCACTGCCCCAATTCACAGAAGACGCTCTTGAATGCGCTTGAGTGGATGCTAATAAGTGATTGCTCCCTTATTACTTTCAATTCTTCAATCCAGAAAGCATGATAAGTCGTTTATAATGTGAGCTTGAGGTAAAGAATGCGATTTTTTCAATGTCTTCCGGACTCATTTCAAGACAGCATCATCATGAAGCGATATCCAAAGTTTTCAAAAATACTTCGACGTTCTCAAACGGAATGAAATGTCATCAGTGTGTGGAATGGATCGAAACTTCAGTATTATCACGATGTTGATTTTCTCCGTCCATTGGGTATTAGAGCGTGTTATAATGGCTATTATGAGCTTGCTTTCACAGTGAGGTTTTTGGGCCATAGATGCATTATTTGTTTCCATTCATAGGAAATCAGATGATGCGAGCCCCTTATAGCTGCCGCTGCACGAAGGAACGCAACTAGAAGTGCGAATCGAATCGAATGAATTCCGCGTGACACAAATGAAGGAATGCGATGCGAAGAAAGGAGCAGCGTAGAAGTCAGATTCTTGTGGCTGAGCCGCGGAGTACTGGAAGGACACGATCAATCCAATTGATCCCTCCCGGACTCAAAGGTTTGAGAATGGCTGGTATGCGAACTCGTAGAGCTAGGCACTGCGCACTTCTTGCTGCTGTGTCCACACTTTTTTTCGAGAAGAACGCTTTCTGACAGTACTACTGACGGCATGTGTCACTTTAAACAAACAGCAAGAATTGGCGCAGAGTAGAGACGATGTTTCTAAATAGCCACCTTTCTTATTTGCGAACTTGTCTCATATTTTACCCGGGACCGCTTAGAAAATAATATTCATCACTAACAAGAAAGAGCCCTGGTAGAGCAGTTAATTATTAAGCCGTAAGCTTTACTTGCCCCATTGAGCGAAAACCCGTGTGCGCGTGTGTGTGTGCGTGTGCGTGTGTGTGTGTGTGTGTGTGTGTGCGTGTGAGTGTGTGTGTGTGTGTGCGTGTGCGTGTGTGCGTGTGTGCGCGCGCGTGTGTGTGCGTGTGTGCGAGTGTGTGCGTGTGTATGTGTGAGTGTGCGTGTGTGTGAGTGTGTGTGAGTGTGTGTGATGTGTGTGTGTGAGAGAGTGTGCGTGTGTATGTGTGAGTGTGCGTGTGTGTGAGTGTGTGTGAGTGTGTGTGATGTGTGTGTGTGAGAGAGTGTGCGTGTGTGCGTGTCAATGGCACCCACAAAAGAAGATACGACCAGGCAGGTGGCGGTTAAATTAATGATTGCTCGCAGTAGCCCACACTTAACAGCTGCACCACTGCACCAGGAGTGGTACGAGGAGTCCCAGGGGTCTATGAATATAAAGTTGAGAATTACCTCATGCAGAAAGTCGGCGCATCCGAATGCAACCTGATGTGGCCGCTGGTGGGATAGGGGGGCGCGTGCCGCGGTAGGGCGGCGACTGCCTTCACAAAGCTAGCACGCGGACCAAAAGGGGTACAGCGGCGTTCTGGCCGGCGGATACGTAGAGCCATGCAGAGGTAGAATTGTTAGCTGCGTGGCTTCAGGTTACATCTTGCCGCAGCGCACGGCGATAGCGTTCACGAAGTGAGCGGGCGGGCTTACGCCTTCTCACTCCTATTTGACGCTGCTAGTGTTCCAGCATGTACCGCCTCCTTGATTCCTTTATGTCTGAAAGTTTCTCCGGTTCCACAGAAGAGTAGGAAATTTTTCTACAGCCCGGAAATTGGCCCGAGCGCACCACCTAGTGAAAAACAGGAACTAAACCTATATTTTTCGCGCAACCTGAGAAGCAAATTTGAATCAGAATGAATATAGGAACAGAACCAAAATGGCTCGGTACAATAGCCCCAGTTTTGGGAGACGCGGCAGTCTTCATGCTTACACTGCTCGTGATGCGCAAGTTCCCTGATTGAGTGGCGCATCTACGGTTGTAGTCCGGCGCAGGGGCGTGAGGTCATCAGGAACCGTCTTTGTGGTGTGTTGCATCCGTACCAAAATGGCCCGAAGCAGGGGAACGAGGCAGGTTGAAACATTCATGACATCGCTATTTTTTTTCATTCTTTTGTGTCGACAAGCACACCGAAGAAATGGGGAGCGCATGAAAGACACTTCTCGGTGGACGCGCGCGGCCTCCAAACAAACCTAGGAGCCCACAAGCTGCGGGGAACGCCTAGTGTTTTCGGTGGTGCTCAGGGAAATGGAAGTAGGTAGGAAGAAGTCGTGCACATCACTGCTGCCATGCTTTCAACGACACCGCTGTAATTCCTGCGCTCGGTATACTGCGACGCCCGCGCGCACAACGTTGATCAAGCAAGGAAGTCCTTTATGGGGCTGCAAGTTGACACTGAGGCTAAAAAAATGTAGCATGGTCCGTAAGAAACGAAATATCGGGGACGGTTCCATTTCCTTTTTTTTCTGCAGCTAAGCCTTTTTCGGGTGTCTAGGCAAACTCGTGCGATTGCGTGCACGAGAATCACGGGTCCCTTATCTCGAGGGCTGCATCTTGCCTTCCGTACGTAGACCATAGACACCATGGGAAGGTCAACCCGAAGGTGACGCTGTGCTTCTCATTCGGGATTTGCAGTTTCAAATGTATAGTTTCCAAAACAAGCTTGATTTTTCACTTCGAATTATTTGTTGGCTGGGCATTCGTATGCCGCAAGTGTCTTAGGATTCCTCCACAACGCTTGCATTTCTAGCCAGTTTATTTTTCTTACTAATTATTACAGAGTAAATATAGACCTTCATTAATGTCAAGAAACATTCGCGGAGTTCGTGTCTTCCAACAGGACTTTTTTTTTTTTTTTTTTCGAACAAAAGCATGGCCCCATTTTGCTTCTTCTTCTGATAGGAAATAAACCCGTAGGTGTATTAACCAAGTAAGCCTGCCATTCGTTTTTTTCGTAATTATCGGCCGCACTGTTCCCAGTAACCGCCACGCTGATGCCATGTAGCAGGATGTGGGAGGGGAAGGCGGATAACCAGTCGGGCCATGGCCCAGGCTACGACTACTGCACCGCTTGCCTGAAGCAAAGCCATGGTGTAGTTGGTGAAAAAGTGGTCGCAGAATGTTTCTAGTGATGTCGAAGGAACTATGCGAATCGCTTTTAAATCATGCGCCAGCGTCAGACTGCATCGCCGGCAGGGTGCACGAAATGAGCTTTGTTTGAGGGAAGAATTACTGCACTGTAATTGGTAATTCCTGGGTGACTGAATTTTTTTGCCCTCTCGCACACCGAACCGATAGCAAAATTAGAGCTCGTCCCGCAGACCGAGTAGAGCCCAGCCTCAACTTACCTGAAGGGCAGAAGGAGTTAGGCACTGAAATATTCACCGCACACCTACAGTCATTGGGGTGATTCCACGAGAGATCAAACTAAATATTTAAAATTTGAAATTTTCTCGATTGTGTCCTATATTATGCATATATTATTCATTAGGGCAACCGTAAGTCTCGTTTTGTGAATTTCGGGAGAAAAAATTATGAACCACGTCGCGGCAGAGGCAGCGTTCGCGCACACTGCTATTGCGCAACTTTTCAATGACGTAAGAACCGAGAAAACAAGCCATGATAGAAATAAACATTTTGCGTGGTAAAAGTAGTAATCAGAGACAATTTGTCAGGCTTATTTATACCATTGTGAGAAATCTACTGCTTCCTATGAAATATTTCGAAAATCTCGCGTCTCAAAAAAGACGGTCTTCAAGAATTTTTTTCTCTGCGATTGTAAAGCATATTTACTTGAAATTTCCAGGGTAGATAACTGTCTAGGTGTTAAAAAAAATGGCAGTGGCTTAGTTCAGCTGCACCCGGCCATGAGTAGCGAAAGCAGTTTGGTCTACTGACATTTTGGTAGCATACACGCTGTCGTTGTTGTTCAGCAGCTTGGCGGCGTCTCTTCGCGAGATGGTCCTCTCGTTCTTCGGGCGTCTCGGTTGCCCGCTTGGCCTTTCTCGCCTCGTTTGCACGCTGTCGGCCGGCCTTGTACCTTCGACAAGGAAAGTTGCTGGGCGAGTTGATAACGATGTTCTATATCTACAGCGCGACTTCTGGATCGGAAGACTCAATTTCACGCAGCCTGTACTGCTGCCACGACGAGCACGACCGCTCTCCTTCTTCCGTGGTGCGCGTCTGAGGAGCGAGCGGATCGCTTCCGCCTTATATCCCAGCTGCGCGGCACGAGACTCTGCGCGTGCGCAGTAAGGCGCAACGGCTGCGGCGCCACGGTTGCATTGGTTCTGGTTGTCATGGTAACGGCGCATGCGCAGTAGTGGCCTCTGCCCATCGCCGCTAAATGCGCTTCTGCTAGCCTTCTTTACAAAAATTGCACCGACTTTCTCTGCTATGTTAGAAGTGTAGGAATCATTGCCCTGCATATGGAATTTTGGAATATAGCAGTCTCTTTGAAAACGGATAGGAAAAAAATTCCTAATTATTCTTAGAGCTTGTGAAACAAGTCTCTAGCATCAGGCGAAAAATAATGTGAAAGGACATGTTGCATTCTAGGGTTTCCAAGAATGCCATATTAGCTCGAATCCTTAGATTATCCAGCATCGGCAGGAACGTCTAAACGAATTTAAACGAGCTCTTCGCCTTCAAAAGTTTGACATCCGCGTCATCTACCGTTCCAGCCGTAAGCACATGGACACCGATGCTTTGTCTCGGTCTCCTCTACCCAGCTACGCGGCCTGCTCCTCGGCGACCGATCCCGTACTTTCGTCTCTTACCATCGCTGATATGCCTGCGGAGCAGCGGAAAGACCCGTGGCTTGCGTCCCTCATAGACGCCGTGTCTTCATCACAAAACGTTGCGCCTTCTAGAACTTTACGGCGTCAAGCTCCGCACTTTGCCCTCCGGGACGGCCTCCTATACCGCCGCAACTACATGCCTGATGGTCGGCGGTGGCTCCTCGCGATCCCCTGCCATTTACGATCCGAAATTTGCGCATCTTACCACGCTGACCCTCAGTGTGCGCACGCTGGTGTGCTGAAAACATTCAACCGAATTTCTCAGCGTTACTATTGGCGCGGCATGTACGCCTATGTTCGAAAATACGTCCGATCTTGCATCGCCTCTCAGCGGCGGAAGACTTCCACTCCCCGTGTGACCGGCCCCTTGCAACCACTCCCATGCCCAGCACGTCCTTTCGATCGCGTTGGCGTTGACCTTTACGGACCGCTTTCCTGTACGGTCTCTGGGAATCGTTGGATTTTCGTCGGTGTCGACCACCTCACCCGGTATGCCGAGACAGCCGCCCTTCCTGCTGCAACTAGCCGCGAAGTTACTATGTTCCTGCTGCACCATTTTTTCCTTCGCCACGGCGCGCCGCGCGAGCTGCTAAGTGACAGAGGCCGCGCCCTCCTTTCCCACGTCATTGAAGCCCTGATCGCCGAATGTCGCATCGTACATCGGACCACCACTGCCTACCATCCTCAAACTAACAGGCTGACCGAGCGCTTCAACCGTACTCTCGGAGACATGCTCACGATGTACGTCGCAGCAGATCAGACCAACTGGGATGCCGTTATCCCTTTCGTGACATGCGCGTACAACACCGCCACGCAGTCAACCACCGGCTTTAACCCTCTCTTCCTTCTGTATGGGCGCAAGCCGTCGTCCACGATGGACACCATATTCCTTTATACTCCTGACGCCTGCGAGTGGACGCCTCTCTCCGAAGTCGCAAAGCATGCAGAAGACTGCCGCCAGTTGGCGCGCTCTTTTACCTCCGAATCCCAAGGCCGCCAAAAGCATTGCCACGATAACGTTAACAGGCAACCCGTTCTTCCGGTTGGATCCCTAGTTTGGCTATGGGTTCCTGGCACACCACCAGGACTGTCATCAAAATTTCGCACGGTATACCACGGGCCTTATCGCGTCGTCCAGCAAACGTTGCCGGTCAATTACGTCGTGGAGCCGCTCAACCCCTCTTCGGACCCTCGCCATCGCGGCCGAGAAACCGTCCACGTCAGCCGCCTGAAGACTTACTACGACCCGCTCCTCTTGCCCTCGCCATAAGTCGCCAGGGTGGCTCCTCTTCGGTCCCGGGGCAATTGTAGCGAACCACGACGGCCGCGCCTGTAGAGCGCCGACGACGACGAAGCGTCGATGAAAGACGATAGTGCCGCCGCGCTGCACGAGATCGCTTGGGTTGGACTGGCCGTCTTTTGCGCGGCCCGCCGTTCTGCTCGCCGTTTTGCGTCGCCCGCCGTGAAGACCACACCCTGTACCATTTGTGCAGAAACCCCCTTTCATTGTAACCATCAGCACCGCCACATTCGTCCTACACCGCTAACTTGGCTGCCTTGACCAAAGTCCCTGCTACCAGCTTACCGTGCCGTGGCGAAATCTGAAGAGCGCAGGTCCGGGAATCGAAATGGAACAAATCTGATGTTTCGGTGTTTAAGTTTTTCGTAATAATGAATTTTCTCGGAACCTAAATAGCACAATGTCAACTACGGGGTCGCCGCAGTCTCACGAGACCTCCCCTTGGTTCACCCCGCTTGGGCGTCAGGGCTGCGTGCCAGTTGCGACAACCTGGAAGAGCGCTCAGCAGGTGGGGCCTCACGGTGAACACTGCTTGTCAGGGCGCTGAAAAGTGGACAGGCAGGGGTGCCAGAGTAGAGCGCCCAGGTGGGCATCGTCTGCTACTGTTGTGTTAATTGTACTGGTATATGCTGCATGTTTACGTGATTTCCACGTAAGCCACGACCTACTGAGACTCCGACATGCCACATTTAGCACACTGCTAGCTTGCCTTCTTTCTTGAGCTTTTCTTATTTCTTATGCAGCCAAAGACCAATCGCTTTGCGGAATGGTGATGTATTACTGAATGTTATTTCTATGTCTTCGATTACAGTACCTTTGTCATGTCTCTGAATGTGCAAATGACCGAAATCACTTTTATGTTCAGCCATGTGTAATGGCTCTATTCTCTTTGTTCAAAGATATGTGCTAAGTGTGGCTTTTATATTACGTCTTTATAAGGCACTGTAGTGCAATGTAATCATCGCGTGTAGTCTCTGAGTGGATTGTCCGTTTTACATTACTTTGCTTGCTGTTGCCAAAAGGAGAGCCCGTTGCTTTGTCAAGCTGTCCAGAGACAGCTTTTGCTTCGGTACCCCGGTATCATCATTGACATCATGGTAAAAATAAACATTATTATTATTATTATTATTATTATTATTATTATTATTATTATTATTATTATTATTATTATTATTATTATTATTATTATTATTATTATTATTATTATAAAGCGACACATGGGCTATGGGGAAAGCCAGAAATGAAGGCTGGGAATTAATTTCAACCAGTTGAGGCTCTCACCGTGCACACACATCGTACAGTACACAGACTTGTTGCACTTTGCCTCCATCCAAACGCGGCCGCTGTGACCGGGATTGAACCCGCATCCGTGGGCTGAGCAGCTAAGCGCCGAACGACGGAGCCACCGAGGCGGGTTACTATTGTGTTAAAAGATAACTAGGAATATAGAAAATAGTTTTGGTCAGTGCTAGGGAGCGTGTGTCAATCGACCAGCTGGTTTTTCACGTGGTCCCAACGTGCCGCTTTACGGCGCGTCAGACTCAGGGCTCTGGATTCTGGTCCGAAATGCATTCGACACAGTGACCTCTCACTTCACGCCCTGTTTCTCCCCTCACCTGTGTCCCCATACCCCGTAACATGTGTCCCGGCTTTTACGAGGGACGGCGACAGCCTTGAACACGTCACCGCTTTTCTCCCTTTTAAGCACATATCATGACGTATAGCGATGCGTTCCATACAGTCGGCTCCGCTGAGCGCATTGTCTGTACCTCTGACTCCTATACTCCTAAAACGGACACAAGTGGCTCCTATCTTGACCCTTCACGGCCCTGCCTACAAAAAAGTGTAGGTGCGCGAAAAAAAAAACAATCTATTTTGTACCCTAAGTGGCGTAGGTACGTGTTCAGACCCAACCGAAAAGTCTGTAGTGATTTAGGCTATAAACCAGTCTCGCCGTAAAAGGGTCGTCTCATCGCTCCATGAAAAAGACACAATAAGGCTTCGTAGATGACATTCATTGTCTATAGCACGCGGGCGTTGCAGTTGATGTTTGACGTTTACTTTTGTCCAACCATGTGAAAGAAATTCTTTTACATTTTTTCATACCAAAATCTCTTTCCTGTAACTTTAAGGCTCTTGATCTGTTGTTGGCCTGTCTCGGTGGACACTTAAACCACGTCATGAGAGGAAGAAGGAAGAAAAAAAGCCGGATCAATTTTGACCACCTGGCGTTCTTTAATTTGCGTTGATATCGCACGGCGCAGGGCCTTTTTTGCGTTTCACCTCCCCGCCGCAGCCTCCTGGGACACAGCCCTTCTGTCCACACGAGCTGGCTGTTATTTTAAGCTGATCGACCATGTCAGGCTGGAGGGGAGGTCAGAGGCTCTTGGACTGAGCAGCCCTCCGGGAGAGGTTGTTAACTTTGAAATAAAGCTCTCTCTCTCTCCATTTAAATGCGCAACAAACGCGCATGCCAGGTGAGGTGAAGCAGCGACTAGCCTCTCCCATCAAACCCAACGCGGCTAAGAACACCGCCCCCTAACTTGTGTTTGGCTTGAGCTATGTCACTACAGCCTTCGCTGTTACAGGAAGCATGCGCATGAAAGAGTAAGAACTGCAAAAGAAAAACGTTTCCTTATGGCACGCACAAGAAGCCAGCAAATCGTTATACATTTCTTTAAAAGGAGGCAACGCGGCGTCGATGAAAAGTAGGATCCCAAATGCACACTGGAAATCGTCCACTCACTGTCGTGGCAGCGCTTGATACTTGTTTGAAACGCCTGTGCGCAGTGCAGTGTGAGCGCACTTTGACGAAACTTCGATTGCGATTTAAGTTTCGACTCTTGAACAAATGGCAAGTTTGCGCGCACTTGTAAACCGTTCTGAAAACACTCTGAATACGTTTTTCCTTTCCTCACATCCATATTTTGTTCGCTTAGAAAATAGAAGGCACTTGCAGTAGGCATGCAAACAGCGCTTTAGTCAGTGTTGACTGCAGAGTAACAAGTCGCCTGCAACCGAAGCTAACGCCCTCTGGAGGGCCATTGCATGCTAAGAGGTTGGGAATGCGGCGCACCAGCCTAAGTTGGAATGAGCGAGAAGCAGGCAGAGTGCTGATACCGTTGGAAGGAAAACAATCTCGAGCACACAATGCTGGACTAATAATTTCCTCAGTATATCTGCTGTGTCGATGGTATACAACCGTGGTGACGTGTTTTTGCTTCACTTTTGATGAGCGTGTGCTGGGCGGTAATAAATTTCGAGAGTTGCTCAAGGATAAGTTCGGGCACTGTGACTGCGTGTGTGGCCTGTGTTCCTTTTCTATACAAAAGGCAATTCAGGGGTAATTTTTTTTTTCCATCCAACGGCTGGTGACAGACCACTATAAGGCGCGACTCTGGACGACTGAAACTCTGGTGATGCTGGCCCCAAGTGCTTGTTACCCGAAAGATTCTTTCCAGACATCTTCCAAGTCAACACAAGTCCTTAGGAGGAAATGTTAAAACCAGCCGTTAATGTCGCTCGCAAAGCGTCAAGTCTGTCCTTACTCTAACGAGTCGCCGCTAATTATAAGGCAGCTTGTCGCCGTCCTCTCTTCATCTCGACTAGCACCCTCTAACTACACTACGGCGCTACTACGAGCCTCGGAATGAAGCCCTCGAATTTGCATATGTAGTGCGCTCTCGCCCGCTCGCTTCCCCCACCACCCGCGCTACAGAGGGTCGCGATGGCACTGATAGCATTGGACAGTGTACTTTTGGGGAAGGGTGTCTGCTGCGTCTACCGTCGCGCGTTTAAAATTGCTGATCATTACCTGGTGCTAAGCCCTGGCCGTGGCGTGGATTTTGAGAGGTCGTAAATAAAGCAAACTGCTTTGCTCAAACAGGGTTACCGTCGTTGCAAAGGATTTACCATCAGGTGGTGTTTTTTTTTTGCGTGCGTGCGCGCGCGCGCGCGCGCGCGTGTGTGTATGTGTGTGTGTGTGTGTGTGTGTGTGTGTGTGTGTGTGTGTGTGTGTGTGTGTGTGTGTGCGCGCGTGCGTGCGTGCGTGCGTGCGTGCGTGCGTGTGTGCGTGCGTGCGTGCGTGCGTGCGTGATTGCGTGTGCCTCAACGATGGTTGACAATCCTCGATCTTACAAATGTTGGCATTCCTCTTCAAACAACTCTGGTCTTTGACGATCACTGCATAGATAGTTCCTTGATGTGTCAAGCTTTTATCTAACGCGCTCTTTAGGATGTCTACTCCATCCAAGTGTTTTGAGAAATACTTAATTATATACATGTATTGCAGCCGCCTAGCAAATATGACGGTTAACTAAACCGAAAGACTCACTCAGTCAAATTTCGGAGAAATACTATAGAGAGATAACGCTTACATCAGGCAATTAAACCATGGGTTCGGGCGAAAATACTTCGCGCCGCAGAAATAGCGACGACTGCTGGTACATGCATTAAGAGTGCTTGCACGGAACCCTAGCATTAGTTACAACTCCGAAATAATTGCGCTGGCGAATTCCTATTTGTCCAAACGGGATCAAAGGTACGATTTGCGACTCATAGAGGCGTGAACGCTGCGTATTCAGTACATTACACCGTCGGATCAAAACAAGTGACTTTAATAACCGTTCTCAAGCTCGGCAAACAGCAGTGCACCTATGATTACCTCGTTACCCACAGTTAAGTGGCGTTCAGCAAAAAGCTGACACGCGCAGCCCACTGCGCCGTTATTTCTAGTTTTATTTTGTGCCCTTAAACGGAAAGCAATCGCGTGCAGAGAGACCCAGCTGCACCTTCTCAGGCCCCGTGCGCTTTCTATCAGCAGGCAGCAAGCAGCAATTTGCTTTTGCTAGGCCCGTGGCGGTGTCTCGCTCGTTCCAGTAACAAGCTTACTATTTTGCACAGAAGGTCGCACACGGGCGTTCGCGCGAGTGACTCAGCGCTACAGGAAGCGCGCCGCGAAAAAAAAAAATAAAAAAACGTGATGTGCGCCCACCGCAGCGTTCAGGGGAGCAAAGAAAGCGACACAAGCGCCGACCAATCGTCGGGACCGGAGTTCAAGAATAACAAGACACGCAGGCGGCGAGCCGACCGGACGGCGGCCGAAAGAAAACACTCCCGTTCAGGCTCCCCATTTCCTCTCGCACAGCTAAGGCACACGAAAGGCCGGGACGAGGATTGTGTTCTTTGGAGCGTCGCCCAATAGACACTTGCGCCTTAACATAGCTTCTCTTTTCTTGTTGTAAATTTAAATGTTTCTTCAAAGGAGAGGTTGGCAGCCCTAGATGCCGCAAACTAGTCGTTTTCTCATCAAGCTGAAACAAGGTGCTTCAAGTCGTCGACAGCAGTAGCGCAGAGAAAGCAGGGCTCATGTATTGGGCAGGGTCATCGCTCGAGGAGGAATAAGAGGAAAGGCAGGGAGGTTAACCGGAAGAATAATCAGTTTACTGCGTGCACAAAGAAATGCAAATGTAAAAGCAAACCCTCGCGCCACACCCGGTTCTAAACGCGCAATCAGTGACGCGAGCAAATCCTGTAAACCACAGATGTGTGAACCAGAACCAGTACGCCGTAGCAAGGATGCGCTTTCTGTGCAGTGTATGTCCCTGGTGTACTATGCAGAAAAACTCAGCGCCGTGGTCGAATGCACAGCGCTGGGAAAGGACGCCCGTGCCGTTATCCCTTCTGTACAGGGTTTTCAGCACTGTGTGTTCGCCCGTTGACTGGCAGGCACTCTTCTTGAGTCGGTAATCCTGCAGTTAAACAAGGTGGTGACCATTACGGAAGCATATTTTGAACACAATAGGTGGGCGGTGCTGACATCTCTGCTGAAGGCACCGTTACAAGCACTGCTAAAGAGAAATTAAAAGTAATAAATAGTCACATCATTAGGCAAAATAATTTGCTCTAGAAATCCGAAAGGCAAAGGACCGGAATTGCGTGAGTGCATCTTGAATGAGCGCAGAATTGCGGTCGTAGAGACAGGCAAGCAACGAGAAATGCAAGCAAAGAGAAATGCAAGGAAACGCGCGAGTACATTTCGGCTGAACAAGGAAATGTATTCGTAGCTGCACCGGACGGCTCACTCGCCGTACGCAACGCATACTTAAGAATCTCCCTTATCCTAGTTCCCTTCCCAGGGTGCATCGTCTGGGCTCCAAGCCACGCGTCCCTTCCTGGCAACGAGCGCGCACACGCGCTTGCGGGCGCCATGCAACGGGCGGTCACACTTCGACGACGCCCTACCGGCAGAGTCACTCACATACTCGCACACCTTCGAATACGAGACTCGAACGAATAACACTTCCATCATCCCTATAGGGAGCGGCCGCCACGGCGTGGCGCCAGCTGCAGACAACTCTTTTCTCAACTTCTCAACCTCGACCACGAACACACCTTTTGTCCGTCACAATACACCTCTCACTGCCCTTCATGAAACAGCGCCCAACTCACTCTATACCACTCTACGTGGGAGTGCCCTAAACCCTCACGGTATCCACATATACCCCAGCCTACTGCCTCCTCATACGAAGCTGCGCTATCCAGCTCTAGCCTGCGCGATCAGCAGCCGCTGATCGCGCGGGCCCGCAGGGCAGTAGAAACTATCGAAACCCTGTACTTAGGACCCCATCCACGAGGACCGGCCACAAGTCACCCTTTCTAAATAAAGTTTTTCGCCACCACCACCACACACCCAAACAAGAAAGGCACTGAAGAGTGCGACTACGTCTCCTGAGCAAAAGATTGCAGTGATAGCAGCACACAAAAAGGAGACAGGCAAGCAAGTGGGCGAGTACATTTCTGCTGAGGCCATAATAGTAGTCATAGCTGTACACACCCAAAGGACAATGGCAGGGAAGTGCGTGAGTGCATTTCGGCTGGGGCCATAATAGTAGTCATAGCTGTACACACCCAAAGGGCGAAGGCAAGGAATTGCACGAGTACTATTCGGCTGAGGCCATAATAGTAGTCATAGCTTTACACACCCAAAGGGCAAAGGCAGGGAAGTGCGCGAGTACTATTCGACTGAGGCCATAACACGCGCAAAGGGCAAAGGCAAGGAAGTGCATGAGTAAATTTCGGCTTAGTTCATAATTGTACAGCCATAGCTGTACACACCCAAAGAGCAAAGGCGGAGGCTTCTGCTCTGTAGTCAGCCGAATCCTTTCCATTTGCTTCGGCTGAAGACAGAGCTGTATGTACAGAAAATGAAAAAAAAAAAAAAACGAGGAAGTGCGCGAATACGTTTCTGCTGATCGCGGTATTTACTTACAGATACAAAGCACGGTTTTGTTGGTGGATGTAAAGTTTTCCACTCCCTGCATTTCTTTCTGCTATTGAATTTTCCCCTTTCAAAGTCCTGAAACTGTCCCACCAAAGACAGGCGTGAGTAGGGCACTAATATTACATACCGAGGCTGTAAAAGAAGCAACTTTATTGGCGGCACAAAACCATTCACGCAGAGGGAGGTGTGGGCTTGCATTAGCCTGAGTGCCGAACGCGTAAACCGAATGACCTGCGTTCGCAAGGAGAGAAAACAGAAAAAAGGATTGCAGCAAGAAGACGGCGACATGGTTGACTGCGTGATGCAGCTGAGAAATGCTCTGCATGAGTGCTATTAGAAATATTGCTTACTCACCTCGGAGTTCAAACAAACTAGTGCGATAATCATGATAAGAACGGGAGGGAAGATGCTCAAGCAGTGACCGCAGCTCTACATTTCGCGCATCTACTCAAGCGTTTAAGTGTATTGGCAGCACCTTTAGCGAGTTCCCTTAAGTGTATGAAAAGGATGAAACCTGCGCATAAAGGCGGTTTCAGTGAAGCAATATTCTGACAGAGATTTTCGATTGGATGTTGTTCTTTCACAATGAAATGCCTTATGAATACTTTGAAAAAAATTGTCCGTTGAAAATTGCAACAGACTGACTGCGCTGGCCTGTCTTTAATGTGTCGTGAAGACCACCGGTGATCTAGGAAACGCTTACCTGAAAGAAGCGCAAAAGTGAACACACGGACGAAGGACAGGCGGTTTTTTCAGCTATGCACTGGAGCCAAGTTTCCTAACTTTCCACTCTTCCAGAGACGCGCCAGCTGTTTATGCCTTGTACTGCACAGAAAGGCAGTGTCACCAAATCCTAGCTGCCATCTTCTTACAGTCATTTCATTAAAAAAAAAGGGAAATCCGAGAAAAATTATTGCAGCTAAGCTTACTGGTTTTGCGTACGTTGATTGTAGCGGGAAAGCCGATTTGCATTATAGGCCGACAGGTCTGGAGCGCAGGCCCATTTTGACGCTTCACAGGCGAATGCCCGGTTGGACGTCTCACAGTCGGCCTTCTGCCGATTGCGGTCTTCAGCTCGATCGCGTTCTCGGCACAGTTCACGGACTCCAAGGTCCGCTTGAACGAAGCAAACAGTCAAGTTCCCAGTGTTTTGTTCGCAGTTTAAACCATTCGTTCGTTTGGGGAAAGGAACGGCGCATAATTGGCTCCCTGGGTTAGTGTGTCCGCTTAACGCGTTACGTTGCTGCCGTTGTACCACATAAAACGCTTTCACTAAATGACTTCTGCAAAGTTATTACGGCTTTCGCTGTTAAAAAGAACGCTTTCACAATACAGTCGCGAGGCTGTGTACTCTTTGTCCACGCTCAAAGCCTCTGGCACGCGGCTTTATCCATTTGTAGCGAGAGCTACACTACGCCACCCGCTTCGTCTCTTCAGCATGGTCGCACTTTCGCCGTGGTTGCGTCTCGGCCGTGGTCGCACCGAACTTGAGCCGTTGCCTAGCAACCACCGCAGTTGCGGGCGTCGCCGCTCGGCGCGCCGTCTGGCATGACGTCACTCCGCCGTTGCGCTCGTCATGGAGCGGACGCCGCTCGCCTCGCCAGTTGTGCGCATGCTTAGTAGAGGGAGAGGGGGTGTCGCAGTGTGTATATATATATATATATATATATATATATATATATATATATATATATATATATATATATATATTTATATATATATATATATATATATATATATATATATAGGTTGCGAAAGCGTGAAGTACTAGACTGCTTATAAGAATATATAGCGAAGTATACGCTTCGTTAAAGGAAACATATTTATTAAACTCGACGTTTCGATCGGAAGACCGATCTTCTTCAGGAGTGATTTTACATTGTGAATGCATCCCCTTTTATAGGGGCGGGCACAGGACAGGTAAGTGGGAAACACAAAACAAAAAGGAAAAACAAAGCTTTGTGTTTCCCACTTACCTGTCCTGTGCCCGCCCCTATAAAAGGGGATGCATTCACAATGTAAAATCACTCCTGAAGAAGATCGGTCTTCCGATCGAAACGTCGAGTTTAATAAATATGTTTCCTTTAACGAAGCGTATACTTCGCTATATATATATATATATATATATATATATATATATATATATATATATATATATATATATATATATATATATATATATATATATATATATATATATATATATATATATATATATATATATATACGGTTCGGCGTAGGGGGAGGCGAGCCGTTATGGAGATCGATGAGCCGGCTAGGCTGAAAGAAGCCAGACTTCGGCATCAGAACGAAACTAGGAGGAGACAGCGTGCCGAAGAGACCGAAGAAGCGTTGTAAATGTCTCTATAAGCGTCGTAATTACGACGCGGCTAGACGAGCTCGCTGAGCCTCCGACAGTGAATCACTGGTCATTGGTCACTGAGATATCCACGCGGCTTTTAAGCGTCTGGGGGAAGCGACCCGACCATTTGGCTACCGGAGCTCACCATTGGCTGTATATAGCGTGCATATCTGAGTGACCAATGACTGAGGACGAAATGAGCAAATGGACAATGGACAGTATGGAATACGGCGTCAGATTTATTCCGATTGATCACTGCCACGCGCAACTGTTTGCACATAGCTCCAGATTGTTGTAGCTGCATTCGGTACCGTGTCTCGAAGTTTCCTTGCAAGATTTAAATTTAGCGCGGCAAGTATTCTGTTACTCGACGAACGCCAAGCAGGCTCACTGCTATAATCACCGCCGATTTGTTCAGTTGTTTGTGGCCGCAAGTGAGACCAGTAAAGAGTTTATTTAGGAACCGCTTCAGTCGGCTCGTCGATCGCCCACGGCGTTATCACTACCCTGTGAAAATGTCTTTTATACTGGAATTAGAACGCCAGCCTCGAACGCAAATTAAACGTGGGGCTTCTCAGTTATACGCAGATAATGCTCTTTGCGTTTTGCACCACCGAAAAATCTTTGTTTCCTTTGGCGCATATCGAAGGAACCCTAAGAGGGCCTTGGAAGTTGTGCAGGGCGGCAGTTTCGCCGCTGCGCTAAGAAATCTGCGGCTCGGCTGAATTTCATTTACCTCCCCGTCCTTGGCTCTCGCTGCTCTGTCGACATCCAGATTTAATATCACCGGGGGATGGGCGCAATACGGGATCAGCAAAAGAGGGCGCACAAAGGAAATGGGCACACGTGCAGTCCGAGGTCTTTTGCTAATAAGCCGGGTGGGATTTGTAGTATGAAATGGAAACTGCAAAGTGGGGAAAGCGGCGGCAACGAGAACAGTGGCGAGATATGAATAGTCAAAAGGAAAATATAGAAACACAAAGATAGAGAGTCAGGATGACCGAGGGAAATGTGAATTCAAGAAGAGAAACGCGAAAAAATTTTACCAAGCCAATTTCGGCAGTTTTCTTCATAGCAGCGCTTTTCTATGCAGGCTAAAAAGAAGCTATGACTTTTGCACTAAGAATGCCAGTCTCTGATGGTAGGCGGTATTCTTAACCAAACAATTGCATCGGCAAAGACAATGAAATCTACTCATTAGAGCAAAAATCTTTGTGCTTTTTTAATCAATTTTTGATACTATCTACTGTTTCTGATGCACCGAAGATAGCAGCCGCTAACGTAGAAACGCGAGCCGCCGCGTTGAGTCTTTATCTATGCTATCATCCCGTGAGTGCATGGTCTTGAGAGCGGAGGCTAAATCAGCTAACAGCGTGGAAATGTCGCTTCTGAGAAGAAATAATTTTATACAGACAAACTACGAGGGTTACTGCTTTCAAACAGGCACATGATGTCACAACAAGGTGAAAGCGGTCGTACTTTTACAAGTCTCGGATATGAAAGCCAGTTTAAGAGCGCGCTGCCGTCTGATGCGTGTTATCGCTATGGCGACATCTTATTTTACTGCATGAAGAGCTCAGAGTACACGGTTAAAGAATATTCTTCTTGGTGTCGGTGGCAAAGAGAAAATCGACAAACTTTATTTTCTTGCCACGGCGGCGAAGGACTGTCCAAATCAGTTTTTTTGTGGTTATGCATGCGGTTATGCATGCGGTTATGCAATGCAATTGTGGTTATAAAATTTCTGCCTGTGGAGTTCATCGCCAATGCAAGCTTTTGCGAATGGCACGAAAATCACAACAGCGGACAGCTTTTTGGCGTGTTTGGACAAGCAGCGTGTAGGTCCAGTTGGAACGAAATCCGGCTTAACGCCCAACTTGCTCCAAGTAATATGGCGCACAGAACTGGTCCTTTGTGGGGACGAAGGTTGCCCACGCGCGCGATCCAAGACACGGGCTTCGACTTGGCAGGCAGCGTCCACGACTTCACTGTTTATCCACGGTATTGACTGTAGTTTCGATCACACGCGAATAGCACGTCCCAGTAAGTGGTGAAGTTTGCACAGAACTTTTATGGAAACGAACTAGTGAAGTGCGGACCCCACTTTAGTTTTCCTTGCACACCTAAGGAAAAGTTCTCGAGAATTAGTTGACCAGAGGCTGGTACAGGATTCCCCGGGGCCGTTCCGGGAAGCTCGGTCGATGGAGACAATCTAATTAGAATGCAATTCGCTTTCCTCCCATAACCGTGGCTGTCTTCTCGCAGCGACTAGCATCAATGACTCCCGCCAATGAAGGCTGAGGCAGACGACAGGAGGAGGGCTCTTGCTGAGTACCACGAGACTTATCTAGTACATGTGGCCGTCCACGTCTTAATGCGTAGTGTGCCGGGGCAATAATAAATTGACACTGAGAATAACACCACACTATTTTTGTAGTCAGTAAAAAGTTGATTGAGTTTTTTTCTGCCCGTGAGTTGATGTTCGTCCTACTGCACAAGGCGCATTAGGTGCTGCGAGAAATATATTTAAAGATTTTCGTGCCATTCAATTCAAGAACATGACGTAAAGACCGAAACGGGCTCCGTGTTCGCCGTTACTAAGCGAATAGCAGGTGTGGACTAGCCTTTGGGCTTCACGCTCGAAAAAACTGCTTGTGGTTTAGCATTGCTTACCACGAAATGGTGTGCGCAAGCAGGTTTTTGCAGGTGGAAAACAACGCCCCGTAACTCAAATAGCGATTGAAATAGCGTTTCCTTTCGTGACTTGCGCACAGATGGAATTTGATGAATACAAAGACTTGCAATGCACATCGCGAGTGTGCTGCAGTTTAACTCGAGGCTGAAATGAAAATGGCGCAGTGTCTGTCTCACATCTCGATGGACACCTAAACTGCGCCGTAAGGGAAGAGATGAAGGAGGGAGTGAGAGAAGAAAAGAAGGAAAAGATGCCCTAGTGGAGGGCTCCGAAATAATCTCGGCCACCTGGGAATCTCAGCGTGTACTGATATTGCACAGCACATGGGCGCCTTTTGCGTTTCGCTTCCATCGAAACGCGGCCGCCGCCATCGGGTTTGAACCCGGGTACCCCGGCTCAGTGTTTATGGCACACGGCTGCTGACCCGAAAGACGCGGGCTCGAACTCGACCGCGGCGGCCGAATTTCGAACGAGGCGGTGTTCTAGAGGCCTATGTACTGTGGGATGTCAGTGAAAGTTAAAGAACCCCAGGTGGTCGAAATTCCCGGAGCCCTTCACTACGGCGTCCCTCATAGCCTGAGTCGCTTTGGGACATTAAACCCCATGGGCAAATTTTTTTTATTTGGAGATTCTTGTGTTTCGTGTTACAAGGCTGTCACCGGCTTTTCTGCGACGCGAGCTCCTTAACGCTATCACATTAAAATATTCGTAGCCTCAACAGAAGACACTACTTTTCGCGTGCAGTTAAGTGCTCTATCAGGAAACACCTCAGAATCAAGGAGTTCGGCCACTAAACGTAATGTTTCTTCGAAGTGTCCGACCTGTGACTGAATTCTTAAAGGTGCCGTGCATCGCTCTCTAGTACAGGCACGTCGCCTGGACGGCCAAGACGGATGCGCCGGAGGCGAATCGAAGCGTTGATATGTTGGCGTTAATCTCTTCAGCCGCCGTGCAACACGGCAAAACGCGTCGCATTATCGGATCGAGCGGAAGGCTGAGCGGAGGGGCACCGAGAGGAAAGACAGGCGCCGCTCCCTAATAAGGCCGCGCTCGTTTCATCAGCGCGCCGCGTAGATCGAATTTCACCGATCGCGAGGGGCACCCGGGCCGCACAGCCGTTGGTCGATCGCGCTCCGGGTCGAGGCAGATTCAATTTGGCGAAACGCAGCGGGACGCCTAAGCCCCGCTAGGTTTTTGCCACTGTGGCCTAGGGATGCCGATGGCGGACCAGCTTTGTTCAGGAACTGGCCAACTGCGCGAGCGACAGTGCCCCTCCGGGCACCTGAATGCGCTTGAGAAGCAGCTTCCGTGTTTCAACGACAGGGAGGCTAGTTCCACGAAATATGTAGCCAGCTCTAAAATGCAAAACAAATCAAACATGGATATATCGCCACCGCAGGCTCTTATCGAAACAAACCGCAGCTATATCTATGAGGGTACAGTGGTGCAGAGGGTATTCCCATGAACATCCAGGAACCGCGCTGCAGCTGATGTTGTCACGAATATTATGCGCCACACAATGGGGGACAGAACTGCTCCAGACTGCCGAGCGGCCGCAAGCAAGATGGCGCAGCACTTCTATTTCTTCCACTTCTGAGGTGTATCATTGCTCTCTCTTCTGCAGCATCGCCTCGATGCGACCTGCTTTCACAGTGAGAAAAAGAGGTTAGACACGCAAGGTTAAACACAGGTGTCACGACACGGAACCGACGCCACTCAGCGTCAAGTACAATCAGCAGGACGGTCGTGGTACGGCTTCATACGGACGACGTGCATAACATCCGGACGCGGCGGTCTGCGCAATGGGAGGGCTCCTGTGAAACTTCGTACGTTACGTCGCTAAAGCAGCGGAGAACACGGTAAGGACCGAAGTATCGGAGCAGTAATTTTTCAGACAACACACGGCGACGAACTGGTCTCCAAACCCCCGCATGGTTGCCTGGCTCGTACGTAACATATTGCCGTCCGAGATTGTAGCGGTCAGCGTTGACGTGCTGTTGACAGTGTATTCGCTGCCTGGCCAGTTGACATGCTTCTTCAGAAGAGCATGTAGGCGTTCCACTCTGCCATCTGTCGGTGATCCCGGATTTCGGTCGGTGTCATACCTCCGGGAGCACGTACTACTTCGTTACACGGCTGCAAGTGCAAGACGAAATCTGCGCTTGCTCTTATTGCCTTGCCGTTCGTTTCCATGCCTGAACTGCTGCCTACGTGGCGCGTAAGCACTCTCGCCGCCAGATGAAGTAACTTATCACGATGGCATCTCGGGAAAAACTGAACGTTTATTCACGAGCGCAGTGAGTATATAGCCGAAACTGACGTCACGCAGTCAATAGCCCGGACACGATCACGCCCCATAACAATGTGTTAGCAGATGGCGGCGCCTCCGCCGAGTGAGGTAGTCACCCACTGAAGCCGCTGTGCAACTTTTCCTCGAGCAACTTTGGGAAGCTCATCCGAATAGAGTAAGGTTGGGCTAAGCTAGAATATTTGGATATGATTGGAGTGGTTGCGCTGCACCTGTCCTTAGCGTGTCTTTACGCGTTTGCTAATCAATTGGTCTTCGGACTAGTCCACTCTTCGTGGATTCGCAGCGAACATAATTGTCCAGTGGGCCAGCCAATGGCAGAGGACAGGTGAGTGCGTGGTGATCGCCGCACTCGAAATGGCGCCGCGCTGTTGCGTCTCTCGGAGCTGAGCAGGACAAGCAGTGGATTGATGAAGTCCGTGTTTTCCCAAGCAGATGAGGAGCAGTGAACGCGTCGTCAGTTTTCTCTCACCGTAAGCGACTTGTGGCGTTCTACGTCTTAGCGCGAGCAAATGTAAATCAAAACTGGAGGCGAAAAAAAAATGTGCGGTAACATATTGCTTAAAGCACACTGAAACACATTTCGGCCGCCGCGGTGGCTCAGTGGCTATGGTGCTCGGCTGCTGACACGAAAGACGCAGGTTCCATCCCGGCCGCGGCGGCTGAATTTCTTCGGAGGAGAAATTCGAGGCCCGTGTACTGTGCGATGTCAGTGCACGTTAAAGAACCCCAGGTGGTCGAAATTTCCGGAGCCCTCCACTACGGCGTCTCTCATAGCCTTAGTCGCTTTGGGACGTTAAACCCCATAAACCAACCAAACCAACCAAACACATTTCGTACACTTGTGCCAACGCTAAGGCTCTCTGCGCCGTTGCCACGTAAAAAGAAAATATATTCAGTGTCCTACCGGTACCAGCTTTCTGCTGCTCAAAATGCATTCATGAAATACTCGTTTGGTTCCTGCTGGACAAAGGGGCACCGAAGTCTGGAAAAAAGTGTTTCTAATAGTCAGCAAAGCCATTTGCTCGACGTCTACGTAGCGCCCCCTTCGTGTGCGTAATGGCAGCTGACATCGAAAAGTATGGCATTTGAGTAACACCGCTATCTTAAGGGACAGACATTCTTTGGCTGTTTTTTTGAGGCGCGGTATTAAGAATACTATGCCAAAAAAGTGCTTGTTGTGGGGCAGATCTAATGATGACATAGTGCTATTGCTTCAGAAATGCAGCTCAGCTGCAACCACGCTTATAACATGCGTTCTAGCAAAAACATTGCATTATCGCAAACATGCATTGTAGTAAAAGTTCTTTTTTGTTGTTGTTGTTGAGCGGTACTGCATGTGTCCTGTCCACTTCCTTTGTGTCGAGTCTGTCAGCGCAGGGCCGTTTTTGCTGCAATGCCCCTCATGAAACCCAGCGCATGAAAGGTGTTATGAACCATATGCGACGAGGGAAAAATACTTAGCTCTCCGGCACACAAATGGTTATATCCTCGTGTTTTTGCGTGTCCGTCTGCTGGATTCACATTCGCGCGAGTAATGGAACCGGCCCTCCCGGTTCACACAGAGTGCGTAGTTGTACACGGGAGGCAACGCGGCAAAGAGGAGCTGCAGGAGGGCCCCTTTCTTTTCACCATGCCGACACCATCCATTCTCGGCGATAACATCTCGAAAGCGTGCCTCACGCGGCCCTGTTGGTGTAGGCAGAGCGATCGTTTACAGTCGTGACTTTTACCTTCCTTATTCTGGTGTAGGCTTTGCGTCAGACGAAAGCGTTTGTTCCTGCCAGCGTGTCAGCCTTAGATATCGTTTGTTCCGATGCAGCCGACAGCGAAAAGAGCAGAGACTGCAGCAACGGTACAGAAGCAGTGTGCGCTGCGACACGGCTGATCCTAACAAATCGAGCTCTCGCCTCTCCCGAACAACCAGTGCACTTCGCTGCAGGAACGTTCGGTGCATATCGGCACCCCGCCGAGCCCTGCTTACTCACCGTGAGAAGGAAGCAGAAGGCGCGCCGTAGAAGTGTTATTCCTGCAGTTTGGTTTCTTGGTTTACTGGTGTTTAACGACCCGAAGCAACTCAGCCTATGAGGGACGCCGTAGTGAAGGGCTCCTGGGGTTCTTTAACGTGCACTGACATCGCACAGCACACGGGCCTCTAGAATTTCGCCTTCATCGATATTCCTGCAGTTGTTCGAAGGTGATGACAATTGTACTTTGCGAAGGGCAATTTCCGCATTCCTTCAGTCGTGAAGGGCTGCCGCTTTCAACTGAAGCGTTGACATTTGTTGGGCGTCGTGATGCGACCTAGAAAGCCGAGCGCACCGAAATGGACGGAAATCGCTCATAGTTATCCATTCATTTTGCGTACCCAGTCGTGGGGCAGGCCAGAAAATGTTTTCGCCACGAAATAAACGATAAAAATGCAGCAGTAATATCCAAAAGAATCGTGGAAGCCATGCATCAAAACATTATGCAGTAGTGGTAAAACTACAAATTACCAAAAAAGGTGCGGAAGATATTTTTACAATTTACGATGAAGCCATATCGCTGAAAAAGCAGCGATGGCAGAGAAGAGCTTGATCATTCATGATGGAAGCAATACCGGCAAGAGGCTGGCTCATGTGCCTTGTCCAGAACGGCATGAACGAACATGAAAACGGCACCATGCGGCATATCATCACCAGCCTAACTACGCCCACTGCAGGGCAAAGGCCTCTCCCATGTCTCTCCAATCAACCCTGTCGCTCTGCCAGCTGCGGCCATCGTATCCCCGCAAACTTCTTAATCTCATCCGCCACCTAGCTTTCTGCCGCCCTCTGTTACGCTAATCTCCTCTTGGAATCCACTCTGTTACCTTTAAGAACCAGCGGTTATATTGCCTTCGTTACATGCCCTGCCCAAGCCCATTTCTTCCTATTGGATGAACTGAGTTTGGAAGACCCACGTAGCATGCTCGGTGGTAAGTTGTAGCGTGTGCTCCATTTTACGTTTTAGCTCCGCGGCAGTGTACGTTAATCCCCAGGTGGTCGAAATTATTCCGGAGACCTCCACTACGGCACCCCTTTCTCTCTTTCTTCTTTCAGTGCCACCTTCCTCCCTTCCCTTACGGCGCGGTTCAGGGGTCCACTGAGATATGTGAGACAGATATTGCGCCATTTCCTTTCCTCATACAGTATTGCAGTTAATTGGCTATGTGTCTAAAAATAATAGCTACAGTCCTCTTCATAAGGAGCATTGCGTACTGTCATTTGATTCCATGCTTTGTTACAAAGTGTGTGTAATGGCAAATAATATTATTAATATTAATACTCCTGTACCCCTAAGTTTTTCTTACTTCCATACCGTAACACAAGAAATGCATTAAATGTAATTTTAATTTGCCTGCCTGTATACGGGGAACACTACACTTAGTTCAATTTTCCAGCGCAAATGTCTGGAACACAGTGCCTATTAATGGAAAGCTTGCATATAAGCTCTGCTGCAAGTTTTTCTTTATCAAGAACTAGAAAATATCCCCGACCCCCCGCTCTCCCTTTTTATAACGGTTTGTTGACCTTTGTGAACTTTTATTTCCTGTTCCTTATCTCGCAGTGGTTCTTTTTTCGCCTTTTTTTTTTAATTGCTCTGCTATAAAGTGTTGCTTCAAGTACGCATTTCGTTCCGAGCCATTTTTATTCCTGTTCATTTGTTTATTTCGGCTCTATTTTAAATTTAATTTTTTTTTCTGCTCATTACAGCTGTCTGCTTTATTTTCTTACATTTTGCCAAGGACCGTTTCACTAGCTGCACGGCTATCGGTCTAAATATTTTTTTTATTCACTGCCTTGTACGTTCGAAAATAAAGCATGCTTTGACTTTGAATGATCGTTCGCGAAGAGCAACTCTGGGCAGCACAGGGCATTGCCCATTGCCCAATGGCATTGCCCAACCCATTGCCCTGCGATAGAAGGTGCTATCGCAGGGCAATGGGGCATCGCCTAACAGCGGCACCACTGCTCCAGGAGGGCTATGAGGACTCCCAGAGAACTATGAGACTAAAGTAGAGAATGGCGTTCTGCATATATGGCAATTATCCCATTACTCTACCACGTAATACTCTTAAGGCGGAGTTTAAGCCTCTCCTCCACTTTTTCTTGACTTGTATCGGTCAATAGATTGAGGAACGCCCTTCCTGCAGTGCATTTCGTGATTACATCTATTCTTGCATGCGATTTTTTTATTCACTGCGTTCGATAGCTGAGAACTACAAGAGCCCTATTTGCGATACGAAGTATGCTAAATTCCTCTGAAAGAAGTAGGTGCTATAGGTAGAGCACATTAAGAAAAATCTGCGTGTTTGCAATTAGTGTAAACAACTACGCACGAAGCTCCTTGACCGTTAAGGGCAGTGTGCGTTTTAAGGTAGGCCCGGCGGTACTGTCACACCGAGACAACGATGGAATGGTCGAGCATGCAATTGCTTGGCCTAATGCCACTGCAGTTTTGGGGTTCTGACATAAAGAGACCGTTTGCGGAGCACAGAAAGGCTGTTCACCAGGTGCGCCATGAAAAAAAGTGCTTAATCGAGAAAAGGCCATCGCACATTTAGTGACGCTGGCATTATGGTTTGCTGCGCTGGTTACCTGATACAATATGGTTTTGCAGGAAGAATATGAAATAAGTAAATTCCATGTTTGGTGAAAGGAGCAAAACCAATTTTTTTTCGCTAAACAAAATGGTTAGTGTGCATGCAAGATGGCTGATTCAGCAATGATTTCTTGAGAAGCGCCTGGGACGATTGTGGTGGGTAGTTCTTGGCGAAGTGGCGTTTTTTTGAGGCCATCGTTGCACTTACTTTGCCTGCAGCCAAGTACAGCATTCGTGCTACTCTGTTTAACAGTGATAGAAGCAAAAGCAGAGACCATCTTGCGTAGCAGCGCGGTTTTAATCACGCACAGTGAAAAGCGGGGGCTCGTCCTCCTAACGATGCCGATGTTAAAGGCCTGGAACAACTCTGAACAAAACAACAGCGGCTACAGGGCAAAGAAGGCCCGAAAGCACGCGTGGGGCAGAAGAGCTCGCGTAAAGAGAGGAACGGAAGGGCCAGCGGATGCAGCGCACCTGTTTTATGTTGGCCCGGGCGCCCACGGCAACAAGCCAACGACGAACGCTGACAATGTCCGGAGGGCGAAGCGCCCCATGCATCGTGCGGGGCCGGGCAGAAGAAAGAAAGTATAAGGGAGCACCGCAGAGGCACGGGGAGACAAAGAAAAGAGCCAATCAATAGCCGCAAAGAAGCAGAAGGCAAAAGGAAAGCGCGCGTCCATGAAGAGATCGCTTCACTTTCGATGGCTCGCTGCCGCCAGCGTCAATAAAGCGCGCCGTCTCTGCAGCAGACGGCGGCAACGGGAAGGCGCATAAACACGAAGCCGGTCAGGTCCGTGGGAGGTGGAACGGGACGACCGCCCGGCTTGTACACACACGCCGAGAAACTTTTTGGTCGAATCTGGAGAACGGAAACACGGCCTCCGAGACCTATAAGAACGAAAGGCGCGCGAGTAGCCGCAGCCGCGGTGGAAGCGGTCGGCTGTGCTTCACCGGCAGGGTTCTGTTGCCTTAGCTGGCCCCTTAATCATTTAAGATGGCGCGCCTATAAATAAACGAACGCGCTGCGTGCGCGACCCTGGTCGCGAGGGATGCTTTGCGGCTGCGCGCGTTGTCCGTGAGGGTGCTGTTCGGTCACGTCGAGGAGCGAACGAAATGACCCCGCGGAGGTCCGATTTACTGATGATTTCGGACATTCACTACAGGCGTTGAACAGGCTGTGAATTAGCGACGGCTAACAGGATTTCACGTCGGTCGCACGTGCTCCGACCGAGATTCCTGATACGTGCTGATTTCGGCTGCTGTAAAGCGGGGTTCGGCGCTATGACGCCCAATCCACGGAGTAAGAACCGGCAAGCGTTTCATACAGCAGTAGTAATTAATTGGGGACTGGCCGCAGTAAATCTCTCACTCCCGAGTCGCATCGTGAGGGAAAGAGTGGAGAGGGAGCGATAGGCAGGAAAGTGTTCCCGCAGCCAAACACTGGTTTGATCTGCGGCGAAGTTGCTGGAATTGCAACGAAACGAGCGCAGCTATCGTTTTTTCGAGCCTGGAGCCGAAAAGATTTTATTTATTCGAATGCTGAACACTTGGCAAGTCTTGTGACCCTGGCTTACTCTGTGCACGGCTCCGAAAAGGTTTGTGGCAGACCGAAAAGTTCTTTCAGCCTAACCTTGGCTTGGCAGGCCCGCATTTCTATTCCTGCACATGAAATACGCAATGCTATTATTATTCACGCAGCTTCCCTTCTACATACATGTTCGTGACAAATGTTCGGTGTAAGGTACAGTCTAGATAAAGGCGCCCATGCATGTAGTTTACAATGCATGCATTGCGATGAAAGAATGAAACGAGGTGGACATGCACAACTACAGCGGCTGCATCTCTCATTACTGCGAAGAAACGAAAGGCGCGCAGTCTCAGTCTGGGTGGACGTCCGAACCGCAGCCCAAAGGTAGTCACGAGTGCCTGCTCACTCAGACTGCAGCTCGGACCCTCCTGCACGCGCCCCGGAGACGGCGTGGTGGAAGAACGCATCCCGCTTCGTTTCCTCAATTTCGCCCACACGCGTTCCTCAGACACGGTTCAGGGGCTCGCAATAAGAACGCAACAAAATCGTTGTCAACCTTCTAATGTCACACGTGTGCCCTCTCATGCATAGCGCAAAAATGTGAGTATTTATGTTTGTGCTCGCATAAAAGTGTTAACATGCCTGAAGAACGGGTCTTTTCCATCGTACTTGTCGAAACATTGTCCAAGTGTCAGTTCTAAAAGATGCAAGTGGCCCGTTAAATTATAAATTCATGCCATGTATTCTTGAACAGAAATTTTAAGTATTGGAATATTGTAATGTATTGTTAAAGAAATGTTTAAGGTAATGTTGCTGTCTTGAGATCCGTAGCAAAATCTTTCTTTCAACGTTTTTTCATCACTCACATCGAGCACTTAATACTGCCGTAAAAACCAATGGTGAACGTTTTTGACGCTAGTAGAAACGCTAAGTAACAAAAGAAAAATGCAAGTCTGTGGACGGAAGATCTGCGGATATATTGATTGTTATAGTGAAATCTTCCAATATAGGAAAAAAACTGCGTTCATAAACTTTTTTGTCGTTAATAAATGCTTTTTTTGCAGAATTGTTGGGTGTGAAAATCTAACCCTTATGTCAGAACAACTTAAAATTTCTTTGTTCTTAATCCTTTTCGCCCTGGTGGTGTCATCTAACACCACAACAGAAATATTCCGCTCGCGCCTAAGTAGCAGAAGAAAATACTGTTAATTTTAATAAAATAGTTCCTCAGGGATCCCTGCTGCTATCGGCATCGATGTTCACGTTTTCCATTGCGCTGTGCGATCTAAGGAAGAAGGAACAGCAGCATGGTAGGTATGCGGTGAAAAAGCCGGGGTATAGCAAATTTGTAGGCTGATGCCCCACTAACTATTCGCTCTTTACCGCTCAGAATTTTAAATGTTTTGTGAAACGACCATCCGAGGCCAAATCCCCGTCTAAATATTATTGAACGCTCAAAGCTGCGGCTGAACACATTTTTTGACATGTGCGATATTGACACCATCAGGGCTCAACGGTTGCCAGCAGTGGCCATTGAGTGATGATAGGTGATCTTTGTAGAATAGAATCCGCTAGCATTTTTGCGGATGCACTTATATTGATGAGCTTGTTGCATTGCTGACAGGAATGTGCATCGCAGCAAATGGATGAAATCTTGAAATGAGCTTTCTGGTGAACTGGAAAATGGAACTTTTAAGGTGAAGGTTGCGCAAACACGGGGCGATCCACAATGAAGAGACACAGAGACACACACAGTGCAACCTTCACCTTAATAGTAACATGCACCAACTAGGCCCTACCGAAGTCTTACTGGAAAAATGGAAATTTTCGCTATCGTAGAAACTGAATATTCGGATCGAAGCTAGAAATGACAATGCGGATGCCGGCGGACAGCAACTGCACCAAAGGAATAGCTAAAATAAATGCACGCTTTACCTTGCACTTTTATTCCTTTTTTTTTCTACCGCTCTCCTCCTCCTGTGAGCATCGAGGTGTTCACACTGCAACTTCTTGCACCGCCGCTCAAGCAGCGCGTGTGGCGCACCCTCGAAGCTCGGATCAATGCAGCGTGTTTGGCTGTGTTTTCTTGCGAAAGCGTATTTGGTGTGCTCGTAAACAGCTTCCGCTTTCTCCCCGGCCCAGAGATTTCCGCATCGCAAAAGCGCATGGATGAAAGAGAATTTCTTGTAAACAACAGCATTTAGTCAAGATTCGGACACCACAGATTATTTTACAGTTTATAATTCTTCTATAGTAAGCAGCTGGCTTGAAAACAGGCGCAAGCAAAAGGCGTTATGCCTTGCGCAAGCTTAGAACTCATATGTGCCAATCTTCGCGCTGGGCGTTACGGAAGCGCTTCATGAAGCTCGATAGGGGAGGGCGTTGCAGATTTGGGGAAAGCCTTCATCTTGTTCACAGTCACCTTCCAGGAAGGCTACGCAAGTTTTGAAAATGAGTGTTATTGACGGGATGTAACAAGCTGGAACACAAGCCTATCAGCAACAAGAACGATGAGGGAGAAAAACAACATCACAGAGGTGTTATCCCGCACAAGCGTATAACGTTCAAGCAATTGAGCGAGCCAGGTGAAATCACCAAGTAAGTTATCATTGTGTAAAGTACCAACTATTGTAGCTGAGACTTAAACAGCGGTATTGAATTAAATGTAACTACATTATCGGCAAGGTTGTTTCATTTTGTAATAGTTCTGGGGAAGCAGGAATATTTATAGCAGTTAGTTCTTGTTTACAAAGGTTTTATTTAAAGGGAATGTCGCATGCGTGTAGCATAACCACTAGAATAACAAATTATTAGCAAGGTGTCCGTATTGTACTGCCATTCGACCAACCGAAAAAAGAATTTTAAGCGACAAATACGAGGTTCTTTAGGAGTCTCCAGAATGAAAAGTAAGAAATTTTTTCGTTCATTTCTTTGTAGTCGGTTGCGGTAACCAAAAAGGTCAGTTTCACATTTTACATCCACTGAACCCCGATGTCCGATTTTGATACCATAAAAGAAAGCAATTAATAGTTTCACCACGAGCTTTAACTTTTTACTGCGATCCCTAGTGCCGCCGTTTACCCGACAGTCATACAGTGGGTACAAGCTTTCCTCTGGTCTGGGTAAAATGCTTGGGAAAGGGTCTTTGACCCAACCTTGTGTAGAAGGGAAAACCTTGTGCCATGAGGCCATTTGGCCGCAGATGCCCTTGCGCCATCGGAATTCATCATCGTCATCAAAAAAAAGAGAGAAAATACTGAGGAGGGCAGCGCACCTCGGAAGCGGTCTGGAAGTTGCAGGAAGTAGACTGTGGGCCTAGAAAGGTTTCCGCTCAATTGGATCGCTTTGATTGGAGCAGCACTCGTAGGGCATCTTTGTGCGGGCATACGGAGCGAAGGAAAACGGAACAGTGTGCGTGCCTGTCGGCGAACAAAGCGCGGACTGCTCCCGAGAAGGATACGCGGTCAGTGCCGTTTCCTTTCAGCCTGCCATTTTTGCCGATATTCGGGTTGAGTAGCGAGGGATGCTCTACATGTGGTGAAGCCGAGGGAGGCATCTCTGCTTCCCCGATCCAGGCAGACCTAATCCTGTCCTATAAGACACGCTGGATATGGTATGACACAAGGAAATGAAACGTCCAGGGGGTTAAATGATATGACAGAAGGTGTATGAAGTCGCCTAGGTTGCGTGGACGCACGACACCCTTTGAAGCGTCGACGAGAGCATATCATTAAGGGGACAACGGCATAAAATTTTTGTGCTTCGTAAACGTGGACTTCACTGTTCTTTTCTCGCCACGCGGAATTAAACGTCTCGGTTATTGTTTACAGAATTGCATTCTAAATTCCAAGAGAACTGCATTTCTAAAATTTCTCGACACCCGATTCAAACTGGTCACGTCTACACCACAAAAGGAATCCTGAACACCGTTCGAAGTGAGTGGTGGTGTAGCCTACAGCCCCTGGAATCCACGCTTAAAGACTGTGTCGACGCATTGCCGCCTAGTCGCGAAATCGGCCGGGGATTTAGGACACCTGAATTTCATTTTTGTTTTTTTATAGCTTACGATCGCTTCGTTTTCAGTCAGAGTAGCTGTTTTT